>NC_034593.1:4582450-4590270 GCF_900095145.1 Mus pahari | reverse complement strand
GAAGATGGCCTAATCAGCCATCATTGGGTAGAGAGGCCCCTTGGTCTTGCAAACTTTATATGACCCAGCACAAGGCAAGGCCTGGGCCAAGTAGTGGGTGTGGGTGGGTAGGGGAGCAGAGGTGGGGGGAAGGTATAGGAAACTTTCGGGATAGCATTTGAAATGTAAATAAAGAAAATAATAATAATAATAATAATAATAATAATAATAAAAGAATAGAACAACATCTTAGAGGCAATGTCTTCTGGAACTATTTCTCAGGGTCAGCAAATATAATCTGTGGTCCTGAGGAGCCAAGGCTGTACCCTGTGCTGGCAGATGGAGAGTTTCCCAGGAGGAGCTGGTTTTGAAGACACAGAGGGATCATTAAGAGATGGTGAGCCTTGGTTCCACAAGAAGCTAAGAGAAGCCACTGAAGAAGGTGCAGCCTCAGCTGGAGTAGAAACCCCAGAAGGATCATGGAGAAAGGCTGAGGCTTAATACCATGTGGCATGGTCAGAGTCCTGGAGCAGAGTCCAGGAGAGGCTTTGATGGAGGTGAGGACCGGTTGTAGAGGAGACTCCAGCATTTTGGAGATGCCAGCACCATAGGCTAGGGTAGCATTGGATGCTTGATCCTCCATACCAGGCAAGAAGCACTACCTTGAAGACATGATATGAGCTGTGCATGCTCATGCATACCTGTTATTCCAGCACTGAAAGAAAGAGGTTCAGTAAGTGCAAAACTGACCAGGGATATCTAGTGAATGTGAGGTCAGCCTAGCTGCATTGTAAAAGCTTGTCTTAAATCAAAACCAAAAAGACAATATCTAAAGGTGCTTTGACAGTGCTATAGATCTGATGGCATCATGACAATTTTAGAGAAAAACAATTCAAGTTGTGCAAAAAAATACATATTGATAGCTTGTTAAATTGCATGAGTATCACAGGGCCTGTTTTTATTGAGCATTTACATTATAATTCACTTTTTTTCATGGCCTCTTTTCTTTAAATGTTGCTATATTTCTTCCTAATATATAAGCACAACATGTTCAGTTTGTATAATGTTACTTGTGTGTTGATGTCCTCAGGGCTGATGATGGGTGCTGGGTGCTGGTTAAGCAGTTAGCGTACTCGTCCCCGTGGAGGGCCATGCCCCTGCTCTCAGCACTCCCCGTTGCTTGTTCTTGAGTGGGGATGAGGTCTTGGAGGCTTTCTCCCTTAGTACATCTATTGATGTCATCACTGTTCAGGTCAAGGATAGGCAGCTATGCTGGTGAGACTTCATGGTATAGTTTCTCCGACATTTCTAGGAGACATGATCTCCCAGTAAATTTCCTGTTTCTTTATCTTTAAGATCTTTGACTTGTTTGTGTGAAAAACCTAATGTTTTCTTCTTATGTTTTCTTGCACTGTTTGACAACATCCATGTTTTTCCACACCGATTTACAATGCAACCTTTATCATGTGAGATGATGCACTTTGAAGGTTCTGGTATGAGAAGTAGATGACACTTTAATATTTGACAGAAACAAAGTGCCCTCATTTTTAAATAACACCAATTCAAACGCATGCTCAAATTTAGCTACAGTCGTTTCATGCTGGGTCTTATTGAAATGCAACACAGGAGATTAAAAGCAGAACTACAATTTCCAAGGCAATGTCATGCATAATACTTCCAGGATGCTTTTGGCACAGACTCTACTTAGGAACTATAGTTAAAAGAGAGAGATTTACAAAGAGTAGTTCATTCCCATGTAGTTTTCAACATAAAGGCTGTCATTAATCTATACCCAGGACCTGGGAAGATATATTTGTGGGTATACATTCTTTAAAATAAAGAGTAAAGAAACCAAGAATACAAAAGAAGATAATTCTGTATATTATTGGCTTTGATTATTAGGTTATTTGTCCTAATTCTTGTTTTCAAAGTAGACCTAGAAGACAGGGAATCAGTGACTGAGAGAAGGAAGAACAATGCTCAGACATCAGGGAAGAAATAACTTGTTCAGAGGACCACACAGTGCTAATGTAGCCTTTGAAATCTGGGCAAAAAGCTCAGTATTTCATGGTACATATGAAAGGTCAGTGCACATTTTGGAATCCTAAGCACTTTCAATTCTTCCTGTGTTTAGTACCTGAAAGTCTAACCATTTAATGGGGGTGAGGTGGGCTTCCTTCTTTTGGGGAATTGTCATCCCCAGGGTGCACAATGTCCTAGGGGTTTGGAATGGTTTTTAAGCAAGTGGTAGATGCACCTGCTTTGCACTTGAGGCTTTACTATTAATGGGCTCACTGAGACCCCTTTGCTGGCCTCAGAGCCTTTTTATGTTAGGGAAGAGTAGCTCCAGTTTCCCACTAGCAGGCTAATTATACTGCAATTTTTCTTTTTTCTTGCTTGGAATTTGAGCTATTGGAAGAACTTTCCCTCATCTGTCAGATGCTGAGGAAACTAACTGGAAAATGGATTCCAGGGACAAAGGCATATGAGTCTGTTTCTTGACTGTAGAAGCTTTCCAGGAAGTGCCTGGGGTGAATGTATTTTTCCTTCAGAACAAGCCTGAGTTCCTACTGGCATTGTATGCTGGAATGCTACCCCAGGGAGCAAGGGAATAGAGAGCCCATGAAAGAGGCTTCTTAACTAGCAGGCTCTGTGAATAACAGCCTGCCATTTGTCAGTCAATGTCAGTCCTCACTCCTGCAAGGAAATTATTTGTGAGGAAAGGTTATCTGACAATTCATCTATCACTTTGATATGCCATTGCCTCTTGGATTTGGTCAGCTGTGTCCTTTGAGTTAGCTGGAATGATCACATGACCTCCTAGGCCTAGGCTATATTTTCATTTATAGAATCACTGTATTTACTTTCTTAAAATCATGTAAAAAGAACTATATGAATATGCAGCAAGGGTATGGTAAAAGTAAGAATCAAAGATGGAACGAAAAATAGAATTGTGTGCCCACTTAGCAAGTGCTGCCGCTCTTGCTTCCAGCTGACTGCTGTCTGCTGAGCACATGGAGGCTTATTTTGCCTTCAGTGTATCTGTGTCAATTAATTCTTTCAATTGTTGGCTAACAGGATTGGTAAGTGCAACCATTTCTCTCAGTAAGTTTACTTAGCTCATGCTAGTGGGGTAAGATACACCTTCGTTTGTTTATTGTCATGAGATGATCTTATAGCCTCCACTGTGAGATGGATTGATAGCTTGTACTAATTAACAAAACCAGTAATATTTAAACTCAGGCTAAGCCAGTACCAAACATATGTTCTTTACTTACGTGGAAACCCAAAAGTGTGTTTGGACTTGAAACTACTTTAGATAGAAAATGTATTTAAATTCCATGTGGTATCTTGGAGAATAACGAGAAGTTTGTGAGCAGCAGTTTGAGACCTGCACATTTAGAATAGCATATGGATACTAAGGATGTATGAGTTTACTATGTGTCTATGAAGGATTGGACTAAGGCAGTGGTTCTCCACCATCCTAATGCTGTGACAGTTTAATATAGTTTCTCATGTTCTGGTGAAGCGCAACCGAAAGAACTGAGGGAGAGGTAAAGAGAAATGGTTTCCATGTTGATGTTGAAAGAAATCCTGCACTGTGGCTAAGTAGCTATAGTATCTCATAGTTGCATGTAAATCAGGATTCATGTGCACGCATATGCGTGCAATGGATCTGACAATTAATGAAAATCAGGATGCATGTCATGTGTGCAATAGAAGGAAGACTGAGTTTTTGCATGGATGGAGACAATCACACTAAGTGATTTACGCCATTCTCACAAAGACATATGTCACACATTTTCTCTCATCTGTGGCTCCTAGGCTTTCTGTAAATGCATACAATTGTGCTCATGTATATGGCCTGGAAGTAGAAGTGAGACTGTCTAGGGACATTGGGGACGAACGGGAGGGGGAGGGGAGAAAAGGCAAATATGCTCACTGTAAAATAGATACTTGTATGAAAGTTAAAATACTAAAATAAAAGGAGCAGAGTCTGGAGAGGCTCCTTCGTGCTTCAGAAAACTGGTTCTTGCACTGGTTAACTCAGTTCCCACCACCCACGTGGTGTGGTCACTCACCATCGTCTGTAACTCCAGTCTCAGGGGAGCTGACACCCTCTTCTGGTCTCTATGGGCATCAGGTATGCATGTGGTACACATATATTCATGCACGTAAAAGCACTCATATATGGAAAATGAAAGTTAAGTAAATGTTAGATTAAGAGAAACAAACAAGAGAGTTAATAATTGTAAATGAACCCTAAGGTGTAACTAAGATATAAAATAGCTTTGAAGCTGTTTGAATGTCTCCTTTCATAAAGCAAAAAAAAAAATTTAAAATGTTTTAATTAATTTGTTTTTACATATATGAGTGTTTTGCCTGCTTGTATGTTTTTGCACAACCTGGACATTGCACAAGGAGGCCAGAAGAGGGCATCATATCCCCTTGGGTAGGAGTTACAGACAACAGTTGTGTGGTGCCACCTGGATGCTGGGAACCAGCGAGTGTCCTTTGGAAAAGCAGCTCATGCTCTTAATCGTGGAGCCATTTCCACAGCCTGGTTTGTTTGCTGGTTTGTGTGTGTGTGTGTGTGTGTGTGTGTGTGTGTGTGTTTAACTTATGAAACATCTTTCCACAAAGTAACAGTTCTTAAGGCCTTGGCATCATGTGATAGATTTTTCAGCACCTAGCCTAACTTTTATAATTTGAAGCAATGAAGAACATTTCAAGACTCAAAACCACACAGGAGTTGAGCTCTACTTTTCTAAATAACCAAGATGTTATTAAGCAATAAGGGTCTTGGTGGGATTTCCTTCATCAGTAATGCAGTGGTTCCTTTTGAAGGAAAAAGATTGTCAAAAGATGAACTATTGGCTTAAACTAGTTTTATCCTTAAGTAATTTAAATAAAACATTTCTAAAAAGGTTGTAGAAGTAGTTTGTGAGGCCCTGAGTGTGTATGCCCAGAACCCACACCCAGCCAGATGCAGTAGTGTACATCTGTAATCCAGAGCCCCCACGAGGCGGAGTCAGATTAGTTCATACATGCATCGGCACGCTGGCACGTGAAGTGGCGAGCAAGGAAGCCCGCCCACCCCGCCCATTAATACAAGTAAAATCGGTATAAATGAAAAAGGGATTTTTATTGTAGACAGGGGAGATTAACCTCAGAATTTTGTAGCCATGGAACACATGGATGCCATCAAAGCCCAAGCCAATCATTCGAAGCAATCCTCAGGGGGCTGGAATTCACCTACAGTCACAGGCAGGCAGGCAGGCAACTGCTCTAACATAAAATCAAGGGGACGGTGGCTTTTAATATGCCTTTGATTCACTTGTTTCTAATAATAAGCTTCACATGAAAAATGCTGACTTGGGAAGTGCATAGTACCCTGTGGCAGCGCTTGGAAGCTCACATTTCTTTTTGAATTGTCAGTATTGAGATGAAGACACAGGACTACTTGGGAGAAATGGAGACTATAACACCTCTCCCAGTCACATACACTTCTAGAAGACTATTACCGTCTGTATTACCACTTACGATCACATTAACAGTAATAATCCAATGATACATAGCCAGTGTTTATGGTCTATTACATATTATATAATATATTATAACATAAATATCTATCTATCTCTCTATCTATCTAGATATAGATATTTCTTTTGGCCAACATATGTGTCATTATTTTTTTCACAGAAATCTGGATGGTGTCTGTGGAGTGCTCAGCCACAAATGGAACATCGATATCACCCGCCCCCTGAAAAGTCCAGGGAACATCATAGGAGATATAACAAGATTATAAGGTTAGAGGTTTGCATGTACCAAAGCAAAACGATATCTTTTAGACATAAGACTGCTATTTCAGTTCAGCTTGTACAAGACGGCATTGTTGCCTAGAAGAGGGGCTTCTCACCAGCTCTTAGCTGAGGAATTAGTGGTGGCTTCTTGGAGAGGGAGAATCAGTTTTCTTTGGTGATGTGGCTTCAGGTAGGTGGGCCATGCTCCAGCAGTGGATATTCCCCCTTTTATTTCTTTGGGACTACACAAATTAGACCTGTTGAGTTATTTTAAAAAGTAGACACTAGTGGAAAGGGAGATGGTGTGTGGGTGGACCTGGGAGAAGTTATGAGTAGGGAAGTGAGTGATCAAAATGCACTATGTGCAAAGAATTAATATAAAATTGTATTCAGTACGGAAAACTTGCTTGTAAAGGGAGCTCTCTAACCATCTCCAACGATCAGAACTATTTACAGAAAAATTGGCAGACAGCCTTTCTAGAGGAGCTCTGTCTACGTTCCTAACCACAGCAGTGTAGTGAGGGCTAAGAGCCTTCTCATCTAGACTGTTGTGGGAACATCTTCAGTTTGAAGTTCCCCTGGTGGGTTCTGCCACAGTAAATGAATTAAAACATGGATCATTGAGATTCTGTTTTAATCAGCAATCATGTGACTGCTAGCAAGAAATATTCAAATTATTTAAGTGAAAAACATCAGAATTTTGAAAGGATGCAGAAGTAATAAAAGTGCAGCCAGACCTCTCAGGGCTGGACGCCGAAGCTCGAGTTACTTTGTTCTCCCATGGTTCTGCCTGCATCTCCCTGTTCCTGGGCTGACATGGGGTCTCTCGGCACTCTTGATGTCCCCTTAGTTTTTGTTTCTATTTCTTTTTTGTCTTCTCTTTCAACAGCTTGGCTTACTCATACACATAGTAGAAAATGACCTTCACAGACTCCCAAATGTCCAATGTTTCTGGCTAACAGAGACAATGTGGCATTTTCCTAATAAATGCCTAGGAGAGAAAAATCCAAATTGGATTAATTTGGCTCAGGTTTTCATTTCTGGCTCAACCACCTGAGACTAAAGACACAGTGATGGCTGCGAAAGTTCATTACTGAGGGGGACTCTAGGGCCACTTTCATCAAACCAAAACAGCAACAAGCATACGTGTAACATCACTATGACCTTCATGTTGTCTCATGTATCAGCTCGCAGTTAGAAGACACCACCATAGGCCTATGTCTTGAAAGGTATTCCAAGCAATTTGGCATCCTCATGGGCTTAACAGCCATGTCTCAGCTTGTTACCTTCTGCTAGACGATATCTTACTTAACTTATTTGTGACATATGTTTAAATATTTTGTATGAATTAATACATAATGGAAAACCAGTGATTTGATCTTTACTCTCTTCAACTCAAGATTTTTCTTAGTAGCCTTAAACCTTTTTACACCGTTTTTTTTCCTACTCAAAAAAATTTATGGCAAGAATAAAGACATAGAGATGAGCCCGGAGAGAGCACGGATCTCGCTGTCTGTTGTTGGCCTAATTCTAATCAAGTCTTGCTTAACTTTTTTGGGTTTGGTTTTCCAAACTTAAGGTGTATATGTGCCACGTACAGGATAAAAGGTAACATTTGAAGAAATGCCTGGCTGCTCATAACTGCAATCCTAGTTGCTTGGGAGGCAGAAGTCAAAGGATTACAAATTCAAGGCTTGCTTGGGCTGCAAAGTAAATTCAAGTCGAATCTAGACAAGTGAGTGAGAATACATTTAAAAATAAGAAGTGGGAGAAGGAGAGTGGGAATACATCTCAGGGACGTAGGGCTGGCCCAGCACTGGATCACCAGGATTCTCCATCCCCAAAGTAATGCTTTCAAAGGGTCCAGCACATCCAGTACACAGTATGATGCATAGGCAGGCTCTGTTGTATTTATTCTTCTCTCATGTAATGCATCCCATCACAGCCTCCCTCTCTCCTCTCCTCCCATCCCCCTTACCCCAGCCTCCCCTCTCTCCTCTCCTCCCATCCCCCTTACCCCAGCCTCCCCTCTCTCCT
>NC_034593.1:4580535-4581920 GCF_900095145.1 Mus pahari | reverse complement strand
CCATCCCCCTTACCCCAGCCTCCCTCTCTCCTCTCCTCCCATCCCCCTTACCCCAGCCTCCCCTCTCTCCTCTCCTCCCATCCCCCTTACCCCAGGTCCACTGCTCTTCAGTTTCTCTTCAGAAAAGTACAGACCCCCCAGGGGATCAAGCCAACACAGTGTAACAAGATGCAGTAAGACTGCACAAATCTTCAAATCAAGTCTGTATTAGACAACCCACTAGGGGGAAAAGGGTTTCAGGAGCAGGCAAAAGAGTCAGAGACACCATTCTCCTACTGTAAGGAGTTCCACAGCTCCCCCACCTACCCAACCTCAGCATGCATGACCTAGCATAGACCCTTGCAGGCTCCACGATTGCTGCTTCGGTTTCTATGAGCCCTGCTTAGTTGTTCTACTGGTGTCCCCGGTCCCCCTGGCCCTGATAATGCTTCTTTTTCATTTTCTGTGGGATTCACGGAGCTCTATCTAATGTATTCAAAATGTGCTGGGTTAAGGGTGGCTCAGAACTTGTGTGGGTGGCCAACCAATGACTTGTCTAACTCAAGGCCCACATCATGAGAGGGAGCTCAAGCCTGACACTGCCTAAATGGCCAGGAACTAGAGGCTGGATGGCCTGCACTGAGAGTCAGTGAAATGATTTCTAATGATATTATGCTATACATAAGTGCCTAGCCCAATCCTCATCAGAGAAGTCTCCTTCAGCAGCTGATGGGAGCAGATACAGAGACCCACAGCAGAGTTAACTTTTATAAAGCACATATAATGATATTTCTTAGGATAGTCACATGCTTCTTCACTTATGATGGAGTTACAGCCTAATAAAGTTCTTATAAGTTGAAAGTATTATAAATGAAACAATTCATTTATTACAACTAGCCTATCCATCATCATAGCTTATCCCTATAAAACAGTGTATTAAAGAGTTTTCCTTTGAGGAAACATTGAGCCTCTGAAAACAGGATCACGATCTCTGGGTATCCGTATAGCGTTGCTAAAGGAAAGGAACCGCTGAGGACCTTCTAAAGCACTCACAGTTAAGCCAAAGTAAAGACAGCCATTTTCTTCTGCTGCAGCAATGCAGATGAATCACAGAATTAGAAAAAACTGACTCTCCAACAAAAATGAATCAGAAAACCGAGATCATGGAAGTCCAAGCAATCCAGGGAAGGACACAGTGAGGTGAAACCCTGGTTAGGATGGAAACCCTGGTTAGGATGGACGCCCTGGTTAGGATGGACACCCTGGTTGGTTAGGATGGACACCCTGGTTAGGATGGACACCCTGGGTAGGATGGACACCCTGGTTAGGATGCACACCCTGGTTAGGATGGACACCCTGGTTAGGATGGACACCCTGGTTAGGATGGACACCCTGGTTAGGATGGA
>NC_034593.1:4576378-4580065 GCF_900095145.1 Mus pahari | reverse complement strand
GGTTAGGGTGGACACCCTGGTTAGGATGGACACCCTGGTTAGGATGCACACCCTGGTTAGGATGGATGCCCTGGTTAGGATGCACACCCTGGTTAGGGTGGACACCCTGGTTAGGATGGACACCCTGGTTAGGATGGATGCCCTGGTTAGGATGCACACCCTGGTTAGGGTGGACACCCTGGTTAGGATGGACGCCCTGGTTAGGATGGACGCCCTGGTTAGGATGGACACCCTGGTTAGGATGACACCCTGGTTAGGATGGCTTTACTTTGTGAACCATGCTCACCACTTACAGAAAGATTGGGACACAGCTTCTAGGAAGGTGCCAACTGTGCGCAAACAGAATTACTGGGTGAGTATGTCGTCTGGTTCGAGTCCTGAATCGTGGCTTCTGCTCTCACTCCAGCTGCATAGAGGTACAGGGCCATCTTGAGAAGGGGGGTTCCTTTTTCTTCAGCTCCTCAGCCATAGCAGCTGGTCTAGGTAGCATAGGTTTCCATGCACTTTCGCCTCTGGAGACCATTTCTGTGTTCAGTGGGCTTCAGAGCGCGTTGATTAAAAAGCGTATCTCTGAAGAGCAGCCTTACCTTGACCCTCCTCACTGTCTGCATGTAATTTATTTCCAGGATCCAGCTCATGTCCTCGCAGGAGCACACTGTTGCCTTGGTCCAGTGAAGAACCCCTGCTACGTCATCTCCAGTGTGCAGTGTGTGGTTCTTCTGGTTCCTCATCCTTGCCTTTTCTTATTTCACTACCCCCAAGGACCGGAGGGCTGACTCAGAGTCACAGTGACGCTGGCCACATACTTACTACTACAAGGCTCCTGAGGGTCATGTTCCATGGCTCTGTGAGAATTTACTGTAAGATCCTTCAGTGGAGTCTTTTTGTTGTTCAGTATTGTGCCTCCAGGATCCTGGATAGGGCCTGGCCTACGTTAGGTGTTTAGTAAGAATTTTTCTCATTTTGTTTTATTGTTATAACTGCTCTCGTTATTTGTGCTGCCTTAACTAAACCATTTTACCTGGTTTTGGTCATCAGACAGATCTGACCCTGTCTCTGCTCATCGATTCCCAATTCTGACATGCGTAATTCAGTTAGAATGCCACACTAATGCTATTTATTATTCCTAGGACGACTTAGCACTTTTCATCATCTAAATGCCTTCCAATTTTAGTTAATCAACCACAGATTTGTGTGGCGGTGACTATAAAGTTTGATGTGATGATATTTGCGTGATGCAGGTATTTGTGAGGAGCATCTCGGTGAACTGTTCTGGAGCCACAATAGTTCCTTTGCTTTCTCCTCCCATGCAGAAGTCCATTGGCTTTAAGACGTCTCATTTGTCGATTGTTTGCCTTATATTCCAAGTGACTGCGGTATTATTCAGAGCGTCCTTTCTTGCACCTATATAATCAAGGTTTTCCTGTGAATTTTTTCCCAAGAGATTTCAAAGTTTAGTCTAATGATGTGTGTGTGTGTGTGTGTGTGTGTGTGTGTGTGTGCGCGCGCGTGCAGGATGAGAGGTAATTATCTAGTTTCATCCTTTTACATATGGATGTTCAATTTTCTGAGTAGATATCTAAGTTCAGTTTTAGCTAATGAACATTAAAATATTTTGTTCTTGACTTGGTTTTGAAATGAAACCATTGTGGTTACATATAAGATGCCTTGAAAACTACTTTTACTTTATAAAAACCACAAAATGTTGCTGGAGTAAAGGAACTTTTCTCCATTGTTCATTTTTTTTTCTTTCTTGAGCATTTTAGGGTCTGTGTCCCATGAGTCTTTTACTCTTTTTGTGAATGACCAACTTTCCCTCTCTTTTGGGATTTACTTATTGTTATTTAAGGTTTTTCATACAATATATTTTGCTTATATTCTTTTTCCTCCTTCATCCCCTCCCAGACCCTTCTAACCTCCTTGCCTACCCAACTTCATATTCTCTCTCTCTCTCTCTCTCTCCCTCCCTCTCTCTCTCTCTCTCTCTCTCTCTCTCTCTCTCTCTCTCTCTCTCTCTCTCTCTCTCTCTCTCTCTCTCTCAAAAACAAACCTCAAAACAAACAAGAAACAGAATAAGACATGGTACACCCTAAAGTAATCCTCCAAAGAGTTGTGCCACTGTACAAGTCTCTCCCTTTAAATTCAAGTCAAAACTTCTAATTTGTGCCCACATCTCACATATGTGTCAGAGCCATAGAAGGTGGCAAAGATACTGCAGTGGTAAGATGCTGTCTTGGCAGATGGAGATGGGCAGCCTTTGTACAGTCTCAGGGAACTGTGCTGTCTTATAACACAGCATATTAAGAGGGCATGTGCAAAGGATAGACAGCCATCTCCAAGAGCCGAGAGCAATACCAGGATGACATGCAGTGGTAAAACAGAATTACCATGGAAAGTTCTGCCAACACGGGCGTGGGCTTTGGGGACCACTGGAACCTACAGCAAAGATATAGGCTGGAGCCTGCATTTTATCATCATAAAGCCCTGAATAGAGAATTCAGCTGACTTTGGCCTGGATGCATGACAGAGGATGAATAGACATTGTTTTAATCTGCTAAGTTTGTGGTACACTAAGAGAAAAATGAAAATATACTTCTTTCATTGGATATAGTATACAAGTACCAACTGCCCTCATAATATATGGTAATAATATAGTCTAAGAGTTATTAACACTTTCATTCCAATATCTACCACATCATCTTGTTATTTATGTGCCCGTCTGTTTACTGTGTAAGGTTTAATGATCTCATTTTTTTTTTCTTACTGCTTTTGGGGCAAAGTCTTGCTTTGTTCCCAAAGATGGTTTCAGGCTTGCAATCATCCTGCCCCAGCCTCTCAATTGCTAGAATTATACAGCCCTATACCACAATGTCCAGTTGATCCTAGGTAATTTCTAAACAACAAGACAGACAGTACGATTGGTTAATCACGGCATATTTACAGAGTGACCCCATACCAGGAAACTACTTGGCAAGATAAAATACTTAAATTGTCAGCCTTCCAACTCAGACAGTGGGGCAACACATCCTGATAGCTTAAAGACATCATTTTCCAGCAGTCTGTAAGGAAAGAGCCATTGTACCTGCTGCTGGAAACGAGGAAGAACACTCAGGAGCATTTGACATAAAGAAATACAGAGAAAGTTAGGTTCACAGTGAGCTTGGCATTGTCACAAAGTTCTCTTTTAGAGGGAAAGCACGTAACTTTTGATTCTATGTATGAGAAAAATATAGAATTGTCCATTTTTTTCAGTTGGTATCTTATCCCATTAAAAACAAAAGCCCAGATCAGATATTGCCTTCATACTTTTCTTAGCTTGTTTAGTATTTTAATACTCAAGTTCTTCTTTAATGTCTGAAACAGTTTTGAAGTTTTTTTTTTTTTAATGCTTTGGTCTCAGTAAATTAACACAAATCATTGCCACCAAAAGAAAAGTTTTCTCCACAGAATTAAAAGAACAAAGCATTAATTACATAAGCCAAATCTTCAAGAGGGGCTCATCTGTACTTTTACTGTATCTGTACACTTCTCTCTACACTTCTCGCTCTGTTCTGCTATTACAGATCTAGGCCTCTGTAGAGGCTATCTTTTTCTTTTCTTTTCTTTTCTTTTCTTTTCTTTTCTTTTCTTTTCTTTTCTTTTCTTTTCTTTTCTTTTCTTTTCTTTTCTTTCCTTCCTTCCTTCCTT
>NC_034593.1:4566998-4576111 GCF_900095145.1 Mus pahari | reverse complement strand
TCTTTCTTTCTTTCTTTCTTTCTTTCTTTCTTTCTTTCTTTCTTTCTTTCTTTCTTTCTTTCTTTCTTTCTTTCCTTTATCCCCTTCTCCCTTCCTTCCCTTTCTCCCCCCCTCTCTCTTTCTCTCTCTCTCTGACACTGTTTCAAAAACCTGACAGATGAACTTGTACCTACTGAGAACCTTCACTTCTGCATTTCAGCATCTTTGGTATAAGAAGGTACTCTGTATGATACCAAAGGAGAAGTGTAAACATTACCAGCCACCAATCCTTCTATCAGCAATGGTGACCTGCCTACAAGAAGCACAAAGCTTGTTAGAGTAACCAACCAGTGTCTGATTTGACTGAAGGCATACTCCATGAGAAGGAAACCATACCAGATACTGCCTCAGTGACCAAGAACCCGAGAGCAGACAGTTCGGGGGTCTGGAGTAAAACTGAATGCTGCTGTACTACCAAGAGAAAGTAGCAATAAAGTGAGTCCTGATCACATTCTTCTGTACTCATAGATCTCTAACCCTAACCCTAACCCTAACTCTCAGCCATCATCAGAGATGCTTCTTCCTGTAGCAGATGGGAACAAGTGTAAGACCCTCAGCCAGACAATACTGAGAGACCTTTGAAGACTCAGTACTAAACAGGATGCCTCTGTCAAGTCCTTCCCGTCAGGGCTCATAAAAACCTGTGGATAAGACCTTCTACATACAACAGGACCACGTACACGTACACGTACACGTACACACACTCTACACATACACATACACATACACATACACTACACATACACATACACATACACTACACGTACACATACACTACACATACACATACACTACACATACACATACACTACACATACACATACACAAAATTGAAAAAAATCTATTTTCAATAAAAGAAAAAAAAAAGAAACTTTGCTGAAAACAAAACAAAACTGACAGAGACAACATAAGAGGAAATATTTGTTCTGGTTCACAGTTTCAAAAGAGATTTAGTCTACCATGGCAGGCCAGACGTGGANACCAAAGGGTTCAGGACACTGTGGCTCAAGCCATGGCTTCTAGGCAGCCACTCAGAAGCAGACAGAGCCATGCTAGAGTTAGGACTGGGTCATACCTACAAAGTCTGCTCCTTATAGCCTGAGTTCATCAGCCTACTAAGGCAGTGGCTCTCAACCTTCCTAATGCTGCAACACATTCAACTTCAACATGTGATGACCCCAAACCATAAAATTGTCGCAACTTTGTAACTGTCATTTTGCTACTTGTATAAATCACGATAAGTATCCAGGTTTTGTGATAGTCTTAGGTGTTCCTCAGTGAGTCCCACAGGCCAAAAAACGAGAGGATGAGAGCCATTGCGCTGAGAGTCCTGGGCTTTCCCAAAGTGGCACCACAAACCAAAACAAGTGCTCAGGGCATGAGCCTGTGGGAAGAGTTCAGATGACAACCACACAGCTGTCCCAAATGAGAGGGAGAAGTAACCTGATTTCAAATGAAACTGGGTGAAGAGCTGTCACCCTCATTTCACAGACGTTAAACAAGGATGTTCACACATCCTAAACAAGGATGCTATTTTAAGAAGCATTCGACTCTCCCCTTCTGGTAATCCTGCTTTAATTTAAGAATATAAGGAATTTGTTTTTGTCATGGAATATCTTGGTTTCTCCATCTATGTTAATTGAGAGTTTTGCTGGCATTTGTGTTCTCTTAGGGTCTGTATGACTTCAGCCTAGGTTCTTCTGGCTTTCACAGTCTCTTGCAAGAAGTCTGGTGTAATTCTGATAGGTCTGTCTTTATATGTTACTTGACCCTTTTCTATTACTGCTTTTAATATTCTTTTAAAAATATTTTTGTTTTATTAGATATTTACTTCATTTACATTTCAAATGCTGTTCCCATTCCTAGTTTCCTCTCCGAAAATCCTCATAAAATTGAAAAGCTTCTATAAGGCAAAGGACACTGTCAATAAGACAAAAAGGCCACCAACAGATTGGGAAAAGATCTTACCAATCCTAAATCAAATAGGGGGCTAATATCCAATATATAAAAAGAACTCAAGAAGTTGGACTCCAGAAAACCAAATAGCCCTATTAAAAAATGGAGGTACAGTACTTGAAGCCAGAGTAATTAGACAACAAAGTTCAAAGGGATACAAATGGGAAAGGAAGAGGTTAAAATATCACTATTTGCTGATGATATGATAGCATACTTAAGTGATCTCCAAAATTCCACCAGAGAACTCCAATAGTGATAAACAACTTCAGCAAAGCGACTGGATATAAAATTAACTTAAACAAATCAGTAGCCTTCCTCTACTCAAAGTACTCAAAGGGGGAACAAAATACTCACAGGCAGAAATACGGAGTCAAATTATGGAGCTGAGATTGATGGAAAGGCCATCCGAGACTGCCCCACCTGGGGATCCATCCCATATACAATGACCAAACCTAGACACTATTTCTGATGCCAAGAAGTGCTTGCTGACAGGAACCTGATACAGCTGTCTCCCGAGAGGCTCTGCCAGAGTCTGACAGGTACAGAGGCAGATGCTTGCAGCCAACCATTGCCTGAGCAGGGGGTCCCCAATGGAGGAGTTAGAGAAAGGACTAAAGGATCTGAAGGGGTTTGCAACCCCATAGGAAGAACAACAATATCAACCAAAGAGTACCCCCAGAGCTCCCAGGGATTAAGTGACCAACCAAAGAGTACACATGGAGGGACCCATGGTTCCAGCTGCATATGTAGCAGAGGATGGCCTTGTCTGGGCATCAATGGGAGGAGAGGCCCTTGTTCTGTGGAGGTTTGATGCCCCAGTGTAGGGGAATGCCAGGGCAGGGTGGGTGGGTGGAGGAGCACTCTCACAGAAGCAGGGGGAGGGAGGATGGGATAGGGTGTTTCTGAGGGAAACTGGGAAAGGGGATGACATTTGAAATGTAAATAAAGAAAATATTCAAGAAAAGAAAGAAAAAAGAAAAAAAAAAGAAGTGTACATACAGTAAAAAAAAAAGGAAGATTTTTTTTTTTAAGTTGGAAAAAAATATATATAAAGTATTTATTGGGAATTTGAAGGAATTTTAATTCCTGGCCATTTTTTTTTTTTTTTTAGGATTTCCAGACATTCTTCATATGTAGGCTTCTTTATGTGGCTGTCCGCCTGCCTCAGTCTACTTGAGACGTCTTTGACAGGCAGAAGGGTCCAGAGTTTTGCTTCCTAGGTGGTACCTTATGTGGAGGCTTCATTTTTCTCTGACTAAGCTTCCCTGTGTTCTGTTTTCGTCTGGTTTTATCAAGTAATTGTCCATAAATCCAATTGATTCAGTTTTCTTTTGCTTTTGAAAAGACGTTAAAAGCTTATTCTCCCTCACACATGTAATACTGCCTCGCTTTAAGACGTGATTTTAGAGTCTGCTGACTCGTAATCAGTAATCCAGAAAGCAGCTATTTCTTTACCCTTGTCAGAGAAAATGGTGGTGGTGACCTAGGCTGAATGGGTAACCAGGAGAGAGTCTCGGGCTTTCATTCTGGGCCTTTTCTTTCCACTGTCACTTCCCTGGCTATGGATGGTCTCTGTGCAGCCGATGTAGACACCACTGGAATTCCAGGCACTTGATTGGTCCTGTGGAAGTGCTACTGAGTCCCACACCGCCAGCCCTGTTACTTCTCAAGTACTCACAGTTTGTGTACTTTCCGTCTTTACTGCTTTCCATAGCACTGTGCATGATTATCACCTGTGATGGTAAACAAACCCAAACAGATGCTGGTATTCCGTCTCAGAACAAGTCAATTACTATTTCCTGTAGACAAGAGATAAACTTGGTTGTATTAAAAAAAATCTACACAGAATTATGACTCCCATCTCTGGTCAAAACCTCTCAGGAATGGAGTTTGCTCATGCTCTGGGGACTAGACTAAGCTTTAGTAGAAGGACGCCTGCCTTCTGACCTGTTGAAGCAGACAGACAGACATATGTGAGTCCATGAAGGTTGCTTTCCCAGAATGCTGCCGGAAGCAAGTATGGTTCACAGGACGATAGAAAAGTTTCTATGAAGCCATATGGAAATGAATTATTCACACAGATTTCCAGTGCTCAGCTAACTAGAAAAGCATTTGTGAGAGGGTCAGTAGGGGTATGGGTTGTGACGAAGTTAAACTGATGGTTAGCAGACTGACAACTTTTATTTCCTTTATCTGCACAGTCAAATAATTCTCTTTTTTCTCTTTAAATAGATGGAGGTTATTTATTTCAGAGGGCAACCATATTCTAGTATACTTACTGTCTATAACAAATCATATAGATGGTATTGGCAAAACAGCAATTTATTTGCTTATGGTTCTGAGAGTCAGCAATCTGGGCTGCCAGCTTGGAAATTTTGAAAGAGTTTTCTGGGTCATTCAAATAGATACACTACTCACTGATGGCTGAAGTAGAACTGGGTTGTTGAGAACAGCTTCATGTTAGGTGGCTAGTGGGTTGTCAAGCTGAAGTACTCTGTTACTTCAAATGGTCTACACTCTGGGAGGGTTTCCTTCATGCTATCCCATTTGAAGTCAATGACTTCAGTGTCTTCAACAATCTTTGTTCGTTGCATTGCTTGCTGTTGCGATTTGAATAAGAAATATATCTTGTAGGTTCATGGTTTTGAACCCTCAATCCTCAGCCTGCGCTACTTATTTCGAGAACTTTTTGAGAGAGGGCTTCATTAGCAGAGTGAGCCATGAGAAGTTGGGTCTTGACATTTGTAGCCAAATCTACTTCCTGTCCAGTCTCTGCTTTCAGGGCCATGGAAATATGAGGAGTCACAAGCAGAGCTACCACTGCGAACTTCATCTTACTTCGTCCACCATGAGGGATGATAGCATCTCCTAAAACCAGCTAAAATAAACCCAGCCTTCCTTAAGTAGCTTATTGTCAGGCCACAGTAATGAGAAAAGTGACTAACACAACAAGGTATTCCATGTTGGCCAACAGCCACTTAAATTCGAAGAAATGGAGGAAACCCATGACATCTACAAAAAGGGCCTTATGTATAGTGATAGATAAGATTTTTCAAGTCATCCTTTCAAGGGAACTAACTATCCAGAAAGTAAACACTGATGTTTTTCATGAACACAAAGAAATGTCAATGAGAAGTACTTTAACCACTGAAATGACAGGTTATTTTAATAATGGAGTAGAAGATTCCAAATGAAATGGAATACAACATTTATTCTAAGCACTGAACACATTTAGATTTAAGTAAACATATTATTAGGATTGCACATTGCTACATTCAAATTTTATTTTTCTCCCAAATAAGTTTTACCAATTGGGGAAGATTATATTGCCTTTCACTGAAATATTTAAGCTTTGAGACATACACCAGGGCATGAATTATATTAGTTTTCACCAAGAGAAAGTTTGCATAAATGCCCAAATGTAACTTTTACAATTCCTTAATTGAGCTAGGAACATGTCATTCGTTCAGGGCTCTGATTGGTTAATGAGCACAATCGACTTTTGAAAAATGTCACTTAGGTAATGAGGCACATTAATGCTGAGCAGAGATTCAGTTACTGCTCTGAACTTAGTCTGATCTTTTAATTCTTCTCTGCCTATAAAATATTCACGGACTGAGGTTTGACGTATCCTATTCTTTCTTCTAACTTGAAGAGTATTTAGGGACAGAACAGACAGAGACAATGCTTGATTTTGTTCTAAAGCACAAAATGCAGGACCAAAGAGCTATTTACAGTTAGAAATACCATTTGCAGACTTTCTGGGAGTTTCTACCTAAGGCTACAGGACAGTCTCCTTTCTCACAAAGCAAAACACTGCCAGCTGCTCCTCTCTTTTATTTCATACTTTGAATTGGCTGTGACTTGAGTACTTCTCCCAAAGTTCCATCTGCTGGACTCTTGTCCCCAATGGAATTCATGGTGGTGACGCTTTAAGAGGAGGGGTTCCATGGACGATGATGAGGTCATGCGGCATTAGCTCGGAAGGATGCTAATGTAGTTCCAGTAGATTGAGCTGGATCCTAACAAAATGCGTTATAAAAATGAAGCCAGCCTGCATGTTCAGTCTTCTTTGGGTGTCTTTTTTCCTTTTTGCACCTTTGTCTCTGCCATATTTTGATGCAAGGAAGGAAGCCTTTGGACTGTCAAGTCACCAGAGCCATGAGCTGAATAAGACTCTTTTTTCTTTATAAATTACCAAGAATTTAGACACTGTTTTAAAAAACAGCAAACAGATGAAGACTCCTTTCAAACTCTCATTTCGTCTCTATTTGTGTCTCTGGCCTGTTCTCTCTTCTGCCTTCTCAAAGCCTTAAAACCCACTCTAGTTTGCTTTATCTGTGAATCTGTCCATTGGATACTCGGATCCTCCAGTTAACTGACCTTTTACATGTTTTTCAAGTAACATTTAAGTAGAAGAGTGAGTCTTACTTTTTCTTTTGGGACTCCAACTTCTTAAAAAGGTACAGTATAAACAAAATAATTTATTTCAAAAGGAGCAAAATTCCTAAAAGACACGATTTAGAATTTTATTACCAACACTGCTCATGGTGCTAATGAAATTGAAATTTGACAATATTAGAACAAAATAAACAGTTTTAACATAACTATCATAGTGAGAAGTCATCACGCACACATTAGTAGAATGTAAACCACTTTCTGGACATTGGGAAAAAGTCCTGAAGCAGTGATTCTCAAACTTCCTAATTCTGCGACCCTTTAGTGTTGTGGTGACCCCAATCATAAAATTACTTTTGTTGTTACTTTATAACTGTAATTTTGATACTGTTATGAATCATACTGCAAATGTCTGCATGTCTGTGTTGTTTAATGGTCTTAGGTTACTCCTGTAAAAGGGTCCTTCCAATGCCAAGAGGTCGTGACCCACAGGTTGAGAACCACTGTCCTAGAGGTATTGCCTGGACTGACTTTGTTCAGAGTCTATACAAACTGTAATTAGCAAATCAATTTCCCTAGGAAGATAGTTGGGCATAGAGAGTTTATTACATTTTTGCTGTTGTTGTTTGTGTGGTTTTTCTCTCAGTAACTGTTTATCTGCTTTCTTTCTGGGCTACAGAATTTTGACAGGAATTCTATTTACTGGTGAGAAGCCTTCCATTATACATTGACAACAGTTAGTTTCAACCAGACTTGTATCTTTACTGGATAATTCCTTCTATACCCCTTATTTTATGTATTTGTTTCTTTGTTTTTTTCTTTCTGTGTGCATATTTGTGTGTGTGTGTATGCGTGTTTATGTGTAAATGTGTGCATGTGTATATGTGTGCATATGTGTATGTGTGTATGTGTGTATGTGTATGTGTGTGTGTGTGTGTGTGTGTGTGTGTGTGTGTGTGTGTGCATGTGTGTATACGATATGCATGCATATGGAGACCAGAGGATAGTCTTGCTTGTTCTTCATTAGGAGATACCTACCTTTTTCTTGAGATCTGGTCTTCATTGGCCTGGAACCCACTAAGTGTGTCAGACTGGCTGCCAAAGAGCACCAAGAGCCTGTCCCTGACACTGCAGCACTGAGATTGAGATTGAAAGAGCATGCCACCAAACCTGCATTGTTTTGTTAAAAGGCAGAGTTTTGTCATCATCACCACAACCACCACCATGCACATTTCAGAATTTGTAGACCTTTCCAAAGATTTTGAGTTGACGAAATAGTCACTAGGACCTAAACCACTAAACTAATGTGTACATATCAGTGCTTTGGAAGCACAAAGTCTGTGTGCCCAACAGGCACCTAAAACAGTGTGCTTTGCAAACCTTGCCTTCATGTTCTGGACAGGCAGCCATCAGTCACCTGCTTTACCAAACAACTAAAGCAGGACTTTGAGGAATACAACATCTTGGTCAAAGTTTTACAGATTGTGAGCACAGAGAAAACTTGAACTCTGGTCAACTCTTAAAAAAAACCTTTGTATTCTATGTCATTTGTGTAATTGATAGAAAACTAAATAGTTATGACTGTTGCATAAAAACAGTGGAACTCTCCTGCTACACTGGTGTAGACATGCTTGGCATTTTTTTATGTGGGTTCTGGGGTCAAACCAAGGTCCTACTACTTCAAAGACAAATGCTTCATCAACAGTTGTTTCCCATCCTCTCGGTGGCTTAAAGGAGGCTTTTAAAATTTGGTAATTATTTTTCCAATTTTTTATTAGGTATTTACTTCATTTACATTTCAAATGCTATCCTGAAAGTCCTCTGTACCCTTCCCCCGCCTCTTTGCTCACCTACTGGCCTGTGGGCCTGGGTACCAGAGGTTTTCCACAGAGATCTCTAGCCAGGTCTGGTGGGAAGGCCCCAGGGGGGTGGGGGGGTGTGGGCGGGGAAGTGAGTGCAGGCAGGGAGACATTTCCCTCTGCCACATCTTCCAGGTCCCCTTGGTAACTCAACTCCAAGCCTCTCTGAACTGAGTCAGGTCAGGTTGGGTTGGCAAAAAGCCAGTGAGGAATGTATCAGGGCCTCAGGTGGCTCTTCAGGAGAGATCTTCCCAAGGGTTACAGCTCAGACAAAGGAATAGCTCTCGCATACCTTTAATTCCCTGCCTGGCTTTCCCTATATACAGTCCTGGCTGGGATTTAGGGTTTTGACAGCAAGCCCCTCTCACTGGCTTGGACTGAGAATTTGGGGAAAACCTTATTTGCATGTGGGAGGACTTGGTGCTATCCCTAAGTGGCTGATAGCTACACCTCTCCTGTGGGGGTTGTGGAGGCAGTAACTCTGACAGGAGCCAGGGTCCAGGAGACATAAGAGAACTCCTTCCATCCATGTAAGTGAATTATCACTACTGGGTCCCGGGGTTCAAGAGTTAGCCTCGATTGGAAACCAGGCTGTCTGCGCATAGCCCATTGCTGCACACCCACCCACTCCCAATTCTTGGCTCTGGTGTTCCCCTGTACTGGGGAATAGAAGGTTTGCAAAACCAAGGGGCCTCTCTTCCCAAAGATGGCCAACTAGGCCATCTTCTGCTACATATGCAGCTAGAGACACAAGCTCTGGGGGTACTGGTTAGTTCATATTGTTGTCCCACCTATAGGGTTAAAAGACACCTTAAGCTCCTTGTGTACTTTCTCTAGCTCCTCCATTGGGGGCCCTGTGTT
>NC_034593.1:4564775-4565733 GCF_900095145.1 Mus pahari | reverse complement strand
TTGACAGTGTCTTTTGCCTTATAGAAGCTTCACAATTTTAGGAGGTCCCATTTGTCAATTCTTGATCTTATAGCACAAGCCATTGCTGTTCTATTCAGGANTTTTTCCCCTGTGCCCATATCTTTGAGGTTTTCCCCACTTTCTCCTCTATAAGTTTCAGTGTCTCTGGTTTTATGTGGGAATCCACTTAGATTAGACCTTAGTACAAGGAGATAAGAATGGGTTAATTTGCATTCCTCTACATGATAACAACCAGTTGTGCCAGCACCATTTGTTGAAGATGCTGTCATTTTTCCACAGGATGGTTTTAGCTCCTTTGTCAAAGATCAAGTGACCATAGATGTGGGGGTTCATTTCTGGGTCTTCAATTCTATTCCATTGATCTACCTGTCTGTCACTGTACCAGTACCATGCAGTTTTTGTTTGTTCATTTGTTTGTATTTGTTTTTGTTTTTGTTTTTTATCACAATTGCTTTGTAGTACAGCTTTAGGTCAGGCATGGTGATTCCACCAGAGATTCTTTTATCATTGAGAAATTGAGAATAGATTTTGCTATCCTGGTTTTTTGTTATTCCAGAAGAATTTGCAAATTTCCCTTTCTAATTCATTGAAGAATTGAGTTGGAATTTTGATGGGGATTTCATTGAATCTGTAGATTGCTTTCCACAAGATAGCCATTTTGAGTATATTGATCCTGCCAATCCGTGAGCATGGCAGATCTTTCCATCTTCTGAGATCTTCTTTGATTTCTTTCTTCAGAGACTTGAAGTTCTTATCATACAGATTTTTCACTTCCTTAATTAGAGTCACACCAAGGTATTTTATATTAGTTGTGACTGTTGTGAAGTATGTTTTTTCCCCTAATTTCTTTCTCAGCCTGTTTATCTTTTGTGTAGAGAAAGGCCATTGATTTGTTTGAATTAATTTTATATTCAGCTACTGCACTGAAGTCATTTAT
>NC_034593.1:4550146-4563006 GCF_900095145.1 Mus pahari | reverse complement strand
AGTTAGTCTGGCTAAGGGTTTATCTATCTTGTTGATTTTCTCAAAGAACCATCTCCTGGTTTGGTTGATTCTTTGTATAGTTCTTTTTGTTTCTACTTGGTTGATTTCAGCCCTGAGTTTGATTTTTTTCCTGCAGTCTATTCCTCTTGGGTGAATTTGCTTCCTTTTGTTCTAGAGCTTTAATTGTGCTGTCAAGCTGCTAGTGTATGCTCTCTCTAGTTTCTTTTTGGAGGCACTTAGAGCTATGTGTTTTCCTCTTAAGAATGCTTTCATTGTGTCCCATAAGTTTGGTTATGTTGTGGCTTCATTTTAATTAAACTCTAAAAAGTCTTTAATTTCTTTCTTTATTTCTTCCTTGACCAAGGTATCATTGAGGAGAGTGTTGTCCATTTTCCATGTGAATGTTGGGTTTCTATTATTTATGTTGTTATTGAAGATAAGCTTTAGTCCGTGGTGATCTGATAGGATGCATGGGACAATTTCAATATTTTTGTCTTTATTGAGACCTGCTTTGTGACCAATTATATTGTCAATTTTGGAGAAGGTACCATGAGGTGCTGAGAAGAAGGTATATCCTTTTGTATTAGGATAAAATGTTCTGTAGATGTAATACATGTTAAATCCTTTTGTTTCATAACTTCTGTTTGTTTCACTGTGTCTCTGTTTAGTTTCTGTTTCCAGGATCTGTCCATTGATGAGAGTGGGGGGTTGAAGTCTCTCACTATTATTGTGTGAGGTGCAATGTATGCTTTGAGGTTTACTATAGTTTCTTTAATGAATGTGGCTGCCTTTACATTTGGAGCATAGATATTCAGAATTGAGAGTTCCTCTTGGAAGATTTTACTTTTGATGAGTATGAAGTGCCCCTCCTTGTCTTTTTTTATAACTTTNNGTTGGAAGTCAATTTTATTCGATATTAGAATGGCTACTCCAGCTTTTTTCTTCAGACTGTTTGCTTGGAAAATNGTTTTCCAGCCTTTCACTCTGAGGTAGTGTCTGTCTTTTTTCCTGAGATGGGTTTCCTGTAAGCAGCAAAATGTTGGGTCCTGTTTGTGTAGCCAGTCTGTTAGTCTATGTCTTTTTATTGGGGAATTGAGTCCTTTGATATTAGTAGATATTAAGGAAATGTAATTGTTGCTTGCTGTTATTGTTTTGTTAGAGTTGGGATTCTGTTCTTGTGGCTGTCTTCTTTTAGGTTTGTTGAAAGATTACTTTCTTGCTTTTTCTAGGGCATAGTTTCTGTCCTTGTATTGGTGTTTTCCAATTATTATCCTTTGAAGGGCTGGATTCGTGTAAAGATATTGTGTGAATTTGGTTTTGTCATGGAATACTTTGGTTTCTCGATCTATGGTAATTGAGAGTTTAGCTGGGTATAGTAGCCTGGGCTGGCATTTGTGTTCTCTTAGTGTCTGTATAACATCTGTCCAGGATCTTCTGGCTTTCATAGTCTCTGTTGAGACGTCTGGAGTAATTCTAATAGGCCTGCCTTTATATGTGACTTGGCCTTTTACCGTTACTGCTTTTAATATTCTGTCTTTATTTAGTGCATTTGTTGTTCTGATTATTATGTGTCGGGAGGAATTTCTTTTCTGGTCCAGTCTATTTGGAGTTCTGTAGGCTTCTTGGATGTTCATGGGCATCTCTTTCTTTCTGTATGGGAAGTTTTCTTCTATAATTTTGTTGAAGATATTTGCTGTCCCTTTAAGTTGAAAATCTTCATTCTCATCTACTCCTATTATCCGTAGTTTTGGTCTTCTCAAGTCCTGGATTTCCTGGATGTTTTGAGTTAGGATCTTTTTGCATTTTGCATTTTCTTTGATTGTTGTGTCCATGTTCCCAATGGAATCTTCTGCATCCGAGTTTCTATCTTCCTTCTCTTGTATTCTGTTGCTGATACTCCCATCTATGGTTTCTGATTTCTTTCCTAGGGGTTATATCTCCAGAGTTGCCTCCCTTTGGGTTTTCTTTATTGTTTCTACTTCCATTTTTAGATCCTGGATGGTTTTGTTCCATTTCATCACCTGTTTGGCAGTGTTTTCCTGTAACTCTTAAGGGATTTTTCTGTTTCCTCTTTAAAGGCTTCTAGCTGTTTACCTGTGATTTCCTGTATTTCCTTCTTAAAGTCCTCCATTATCATGATGAAAAGTGACTTTAAATACATGTCTTGCTTTTATGGTGTGATGGTGTATCCAGGACTTGCTATGGTGGGGGAGTTTGGTTCTGATGATGCCAAGTAACCTTGGTTTCTTTTGCTTCTGTTCTTATGTTTGCCTCCTGCCTTCTGATTATCTCAAGTGCTTGCTGCCCTCAATATATCTGATTGGAGCCTGTCCTTCCTATAATCCCAGTTGATTCAGGACTCCTCAGAGTCCAGCTTTCTCTGTTATCCTTTGTTTGTGGTCTCCTGTGAATCTGAGACTCTGGGTGTGTCAGAGTTCTTGGCAGTCAAACTCCTCTGAGACCCTGAAATACTGGTGTGACCCAGCTCCTTTTATCCTGGGATTCTGTTGTCCTATGATCCTGGGCGTGTTACAGTGCCTGGAAGTGGTGTCTCCTTTGAGGACCTTGGAGCTGTCTATTCTGTTCAAACCAAGGTAAATCAGTACTGATCAAAAGGAACTGGTCCTCTGGTCAGGAAGGGCTCTGGTGTCCTTGTTCCTGCTGTCACAGGCCTGTCACAATTGGATTGGAACTGATGTCATGTTCACTCACCAGTGATCCTAAGATCAAGTGGAGAGTCCTCTGGGGACTGTGGAGGTGTCTCCCGATTCCGTGCCCAGGTGACCCAGTGCTGGTGCCGACCAGAAGGGACTTGTGGCCCTAGTGAGGCCGGTTTTCTTCTTCCCTACTGCTGTCTCAGGTCCCTCATGATTGGATTGAAACTGATGTTGTGTTCTGTTCCCCAGTGATCCTAAGATTGTGTGGAGAGTCCTATAGGGACCATGGGGGTGTCTGCCAACTTTGTGCCCTAGGTCTTGTTTGGTAATTTTATGCATGCATACAATGCACTTTGACCAAATCCATTTCCCACCATCCCCTGAGAATATTCGTTATCCTCCCCAGTAGATGTCCTTTCCAACTTCATGTGCTGTTTCTTTTTAAGCCCACCGAGTCCACTTACTGCCCTCCGTTTGCACATGGGTGTATGATGATTTACTGTAGTATGGGTAGCCTCTCAGGTTCTCATCCTTGAACAAAACTGACTCCCCTCCCCAGCAGCCATCAATTGCCAATAGCGCCTCAGCTTGGAATGGGGCTTTATGAACCCCCTTCTGCATCCATGCCAGCATCTCATCTGGTTCCATCTTATGCATGACTTGGACATACAATTACAGCTGCATGAGCTTACATGTGCAGTGGTCCTGTGTCACCTAAAAAATACAGTTCTACTGAAGATCTCCACTACCTTTGTCTTTTATAATCCTCCTGCACCCTCCCCTGTGATCATCCCTTATCTCGGGGGTGGGGGGAGTGTGGTATGGTTGTCTCATCTACAGTTGAACATGGAATGTCTCCTCTTCTCTGGATGCACTGATCTAAGAGTATGAAGATAAGAACTCAAAAGGTTGTTTATTACTATGTCTATTTAGCAGATGAATAATATTAGGTTCTCACCTATGACTTAAGATGTAATGAGCTATGGTGTTTGGTCTGGTTGACAGTACTAGCCATGAGTTCTGATTTGTGGTGTTGGTTTTAAAGTCAATGCTAATGGGTTGATTACCCTATAACATTTTGATACTACTGCACCAGAGGTCAGTTCTTAGTATAGCTTGCAGGATTCCCTTATGGACAAAACTATTGATTACTTTTCTCTCCAGCAGCATTCATAGAACCTTTTACACCTCAAAAGCTAGTCTGTAGACATCAAGTTTCAGGTTTGTATCAGCTTTTGTTCCTGTGTCCTGTGACTGATGGTGTGGTGTCTTCAGGAATAAAGTCATTTAGTCAATTTCTGAAGGGTAACCCAGAGGCATGGCCAACAACTCTGGCAACAGGGGGAGATGTTATGGGACTCCACTGACAAACAATTCAAAAAGAGGTAACCCATACATGGAATGTCTGTACCTCTATCTAGACATCAAAGAGTGTAAATTGAGTCTTCTTTGAGATTTCATCTTACCCAAGTCAGAATGGCTGAGATAAAAAACAAAATGAATGAACAAAACCCAAGTGCCAATGAATGGTGACATGGGTGTGGAAAAGGGAGCCTTTAGTTACTGTGGTAAGAAGACAAATCGGTGCGGCCACTGTTACAACCAGAGTGCATGTTCCTCATGAAACTAGAAATAGGGCTGCCCATATCTGTCCATGCTACTCCCGAGCACATCCACCAAGCACCTTGTGTGTATCATACTACAGAGAAACGTGCATATCTTGCTACTATTTACATATCTATTTACTATAGGAAATTGTAGGAGGCCACGGCCCCCTCCCCTGGGCTACCTGAAGCCGCACCTTAAAAGATGGCACCTGTTGGCTATGGAGCTTGTGGTAAACAAGTCCATATTTGGTGGTGATATGTTACCGCTCTTCTGGTTGGCTGAGGCCGTACCCCTGGTGAAGTGACGTGGCCTGCCGCGATTGGAGTGGATAAGAGTATAAAAGGGCTTATATCCCGGGGCTCAGGGGAGATGAAGAGGGAGATGATGAAGATTGTTCAAGGTTCCTGAATAAACTGCTGTTAGAAGAACTGGTGGTTGTGTCTTCCTTGCTGTGGTCAAGAGAGGACGCAACAGGAAATGGAATGGAAATGGTCTACAAGTCCATCAGCTGTTGAGTGAGTAGTGCAAATGTGATACATAAAAACAATGGAACATTTATCATCCATAAAGAAAATAAAATTATGAGATTTGCAAATAAGTAGATGGATTGGGAAATAATTATTCTGAGTGAGGTAATCTAGAATAAAGACAATGCCACATGTTTTGTTTAAATGGGAGTACCCATAGATGTTAAAAACTGGTAAGGGCCTATGGGGGTGGATTCCAAGGAAGGGAGGTAGAACACAGATGGTATAAAGGGGGAATGAAGAATAATGGAATAGAAAGGGTTAAATGGGGTGGAGGGTAAGAATAGTAGGGTCTATTGGAAGGGATAATTAAAGATCTTTGAAAAAGCCTGCTACTATTGAAGGTGCCTAAATTATGTACGTATATAGGGAGCTTAACTGGTGTTACTCTATAATGTGGGGACATTGTCTCTCCCCAACAACAGAGGCTATCAAATTAAGTGAGTTTTTTTATTTCATCTGAGAAATCTTCCTAAAGTGTTTAGTAATTCCAATATCATTAACTGATGGCTGCATTGGCATTGAATATAAGGGACTCTATATTCTGAGTGATTGCTGTCATTAGTAACATAATATGCTTGGAAAAACACTTATTTTTTAATTTATTCGGAATGAGCATTGTTTGTCTGTTCCAAATCTGGTAAAGAGCCAGTAGGTGACTAAACCAAATTTGCTATCAAGTCTTTATTCTTAACAATATAGCATTTTTATTAATTCTTTGAGAATTTCATACATGCACACAGTGTATTTGGATGTTATGGATTCCCCACCACTATTGCCCCTAACTCAGGTTTTCTGTAACAGACTTGATCAAGTAGAAGAATGAGTTGGAGAACTTAAAGACAGGCCATTTGAAGTTACCAGTCAGAAGAATAACACAATACCTCCTTCCTCTAAATCACCACAATCCCCCAATGAGTAAATCAAAAGAAACAAAGAACGAAACAAAACAAGAAAGAAAAAAGAACATTGAAGTAAGCCTGAGCAATTTAGAAGACCCATCAGGTGACTAGTGTGTGCATTGTGGGAGTCTCAGGACAAGACAGGCAGAACATGGAAAAAGCCATAATGTCCCATATTTCCTAAGTCTGGAGGTGGGATGTGCATGCTGCAAAGGGGTGGGGGGTGGCAGCACCAGCAGCAGCAGTAGCAGCAACAACAACAACAACAGCAGCAGCAGCAGCAACAGCAGCAGCAGCAACAACAACAACAACAACAGCAGCAGCAGCAGCAGCAGCAGCAGCAGTAGCAGCAGCAGCAGCAGCAGCAGCAGCACTTGACAAGAATATTATGAAAGTGAAAGCTATCCTTCAGAGGTGTAGGAGAGAAAGTTTTTCTTAGGTGTCTTAGTCAGGGTTTCTATTCCTGCACAAACATCAGGACCAAGAAGCAGTAGGGGAGGAAAGCGTTTATTTGGCTTACACTTCCACACTGCTTTTCATCACCAAGGAAGTCAGGACTGGAACTCAAGCAGGTCAGGGAGGCAGGAGCTGATGCAGAAGCCATGGAGGGATGTTCTTTACTGGCGTGCCTCCCCTGGCTTGCTCAACCTGCTCTCTTATAGAATCCAAGACTACCAGCCCAGAGATGGTCCCACCCACAAGGGGCCTCTCCCCCTTGATCACTAATTGAGAAAATGTCCCACAGCTGGATCTCATGGAGGCACTTCCCCAACTAAAGCTCCTTTCTCTGTGATAACTCCAGATGTGTCAAGTTGACACAAAACTAGCCAGTACATTAGGGAAATAAAAGCTTAGAGTGATCATTCACAGTAAATCTGAGACAGATACAGGGGACAGGCCCCTCTCTGAGGCAGTGGGTAGGTGTGAAGCGTTGCTAGATTATTGTCAAAATCTTTTAAAATGACTGTTAGTGTTCATGATTACTTAAGTTCATACTGTCAATGCACATCAGATGCTCATTGTCTTGTAAATAAACAAAGGTATTAAGGAATGAGTTAATTTGATTCCTTAATTAGCAACCATTGGGTCCTTCCTGTTGTCCCAGCTACCTTGAGCAAAAGACTGCCAATGAAGCAGTCTAGATGGATTACCTTTATGGCAACACCAGCTGCTCTGGGTAATTCACAGAGACCACAAGGAAGTCACACAATGATTGCACTGCTCCAGATCTCGAAAGTGCATCTTCAGCTGCCACTCATGTAACCGGTTTACACTGGACTTTTTGCCATCACAAGCATTGATCAGCAATAGATAACCTTGAAACCATTTCCGGAATGGGGGCACTTCTGGTGGCTTAGCGAAGGGAGTGCTGTGACTGGACAAAGTGACACGCTGGTTATCATCAACATAAGCTTTCATTTGCATGGAAGGCTTGTGTGACTGTTGTCTCACTTGGTGAGCAGTCAGGGAGATACATCCTGTGACATCTCCTCTGCTATGGCTATGTTAAGTCCTATAAAAGGCTTCTCCTAAGTGCTTGTAACAGAGCAGACTATAATACAGCTGCAAATATGAAGAAAATCAACAGCAGCATTGGGGGGAGCAGAGCTGCCCCACAGTGACATAGTGGGACCTTGAACTCAGGAATCTCCTGCCCCTGGTTCCTGAGTGCTAGGATTATAGACATGTAGTCACCATACTCTGCATACAATATAAATTCTGGTATAAATCTTAAAACAAAAAAGTAGCAAGAGTAACTGTATTCATAAAAATTTTCTCAGTGAATGACAATAGAAATGCATATAAATTATAACATCAGTGACATGAAATGTATGTGGAAAGTTTGGTTCTATAAATATCAATATCAAAATGAAGACATAAATTTTATAGTTCAAGGAACTAGAAAGCCAAAGGAAGAACAAACCAAGCCCAATGTTAGCAAATGGGAGAAAAATAATTGTTAAGGCTAGGATAAGAAATATCACCCCAACAGGCTCATGTGCTGAAGGCTTGGTCACCAGTTGATGGGTGACTGGATCATGGAGAAAGCTTAAAGCTAAGTTCCACCAACTGATAAATGCTTTGATAAATTTCTAGTGGGATAGACTGTTAGAGGGTGGGGCCTGCTTGGAGATGGCTTATGGGAGGCATGCTGTTAGAGGGTATGTTTGTCCATAAGCCCTTTGTACTTTATTGTCATAAGAGCAGCTCCCCTCTGCCATACCCATATCGTTAGTGTTTCAGCTTTATCTCAGGCCTGCTGTGATATGAGCTCAAATCTTCGAAATCATGAGTCAAAGTAAGCCCTCTTCCTTCTAAATAGTTCCTCTTGTATATTTTGTCAACAGTATGGACCAAGTACAATAGTTGCTGGAACAGAAATTAAAAAAGAAAGAAAAAAAATGGCAAAATCATTGAAATTAAAGTAATTTTTAAAAATAAGCTAAACTAAATTGACACTTTTTTGGTAGATAAATACTTTTAACTCTTCCAAAAAGTATAAGAAGTATGAATTTTCTAAAATAATTTCAAAAGATAGTATTACTTTGGATTCAATGCCAGGGCACTAGGAGACAAGAAAACTGTACTTCAATGCTGCTATAATCAAAGAAGAAAATATCTTCAACAAAATAATTGAAATCGAAGCCATCATCATATCCAAAAATTATGTACTCTAATCATATAAGGGATCCAAGGATAGTCCCCCCAAATACATTTACATTATATATTATATATTATATTAACAGAGTGAAAAAACTCCCAGTGATCTCAATAAATCCTGAAAAAGCACTTGATAAGATTTAAGTTTTCAAAGATGGATGTATTTCAACATAACAGTGGCAATTTGCAATGAGTAATCATACAGACAAACTGAAAGACAAAAATCACATGTTCAGGGTTAAGTTCATAGTAAGGGACCAGAGATATTGCATAGTAAGGAAGAGGAAGATATTGCTAGGAGAGGGGGATAGACTAGATAGTTCTGGATAGATTGAATGAGGCTAGAACAGGAGGATAAATTGAAAAGAATGAATGGAATGGGAGATGACAGGGTACATTTTGAGAGACAGCTAAAATTAAGGGGCATTTGAATATTAGTATGAAACTTGATACAGCAAATGTCAATATATCCTAAAATATAAATACATATGAAGGCAATCTAAACAAAATCACCAAATAATGGAAGAAGATAACATAGCTATTCTAGGGACCTAGAGTAAAACTGAATACTACTGTTCTTTAAAAAAGTAGCATGAGAATGGCTCTTAATGACACTCTGGTACACACATAGATGAGTCTTTTTCTCTGTACCAGCAGAGAGTCATCAGAGACACCACCTTCCGCAGCAGACAAGAACAAATACAGAGACCTACAGTCACACATACACACACACACACACACACACACACACACACACACACANCTGGGGAGCTGTTCATCAGTGTTCTCTCTCCAAGTGGTCAAACAAAGTCTTATTTGGCTTCAGGATGGATGAAAGAAACCCTCCTCATTTGCACAACACATACACACACAGAAAGAGAGAGAGAGAGAGAGAGAGAGAGAGAGAGAGAGAGAGAGAGAGAGAGAGAAAGTTTCTTGTTCAGGGTATAGTGGAAAAGCCGCTACCAAGGTCTACCAAGGTCTAGACTGTTCTCTCTGTTAGGTTTCTACTGGAAGGAGTTGAGACCAGAGGGCGGATGTGGTTGACCCTACTATTACTTATGGAGGCAGAAACCTAAAATTGGTGAGTGCCTGCTGGGATTTCCTGGAGGCTGTTTTTCAGAACAGAAATCTGATAAGAACAAGAGGATGGTGGTGGAGGCAGAGACCGTTTATCAAGGAACACAGCACTTCCAAGGGAAGAACCGATCCAGAATGGGAGAATGGTTAGAAATTCAGTGGTCTGAATGTCCTCTGGACTGGGGCCTGATGACATTTAGAATCACCTAGGAGATACACCACTGGCCATATCTTTTGTGGTGGTGGGGGCGTTGGGTGTGCTTTCAGAGTGGTTTAAGAGAAGTGAGAAAACCCATGTTGAATGTAGCTGTCATCTTCCCATGGGTAATAAAAAGAAGGTGAGTGGAAGAGCAACTTTTAACTCTCTGCCTCCTAACTGCAGACACATGACTGGCTGCCTCATGATCCTGTTGTCACAACTGAAGCCATTCTCACTGTCCTGCCTCCTTCACATGATAGAATGCACCTTAAAACTGTGAGCCAACAACCACCCTTCCTCGCCTAGTCCATCATCTTGTCACAGAAGTGAGAAAAAAGTAACCATTGCACTGTTTCTCCTCCTCCTCCTCCTCCTCCTCCTCCTCCTCCTCCTCCTCCTCCTCATTGGACCGTTTACTTTTGCTTCTATTCATAGCTCTCCACAGGCATTTGCTCTGGATGCAATACCTCCCATCCTCCCTAAATCAGCTGTGTAGAAGGGTCAGTTTATGGGATGGTTTTGTTCTGAGATCTTCCTCCCAGAAGTTTTCCTCCACAAGGGTAAGGAGATTGGATCACAGTTCCCAAGTTTGGTGGATTCCTCTTGGTTCCTGGCTTAAGGGGAAATATACATCATGCTGTGTGAACATGCTTTTCCCATTGTCTCCTTGAAAATTCATGATTTCTTTCATTAAAATTATTTTCATTATATTGTTATTTAAGCAATAGCTTTATTCTAAGTGAATATCTAATAGAATTATTGATGACCAAGAACTATTAGTTATCAGCTTTGCTAAGTTATCATGTCTACTATTGCTTTCCACTAATATTATTTTTAAATGTAATTTGGAGATGACAGTATGATGAACTGTCTATATTTGCATTGGACTTAAAGTGAAGTAAAAATGTCAAAGCAAAGGAAATGTAATGTAACTAACACATTCATTGGTTTTATTTTTACTACAAATGTTAGGAAACATGAAGGTTCAGATACTTCACAGACTTACATAAGGAAAGCATAAAGCTCTGGGAACCAACGGGCCAATTACATTGCTCAACTGAAAACTGATGAGAAATGAGTGTTGGAAAAAGGTCGGTTTGAAGTCTGGCAATCTTATCAACACTTATTTAGATCTTTCTGTTTATATTCTCTTTAATTTATTAAACAATATTGCTTTTTGCAGGTTTAAATATGTACCGCCCTACCTTCTCGCCAGCAAGAACGACGCGACACATCAGGATCCTTCTGCAGTAAAGCTTTAATGCATCTCGAGAGGCAATGCATAAGCTACAGGAAAGCGGAGACCCCTAGGTGAAAAACCCTCTCCCTTATATAGGAAAAGCTCTCCGCCTAGGACGTGTAGCTCCCTGGTTGGCTGCTCACTATCGGCCCAGATGACGTCACGGGACAGGCAGGGCCCAAGGGATGGAAATTTACCCAGCACATGCGCAGACCGCTTATTTACAAGTTAGAACGCCGGATGCCAGCGCCATTTTGCCATAGCGATTGTGAGGACGGCTCCCCACATAAATAAAAGTAGACCTTGTAATAAGTAAGTCTACTTGATATTTATGCTTGGGTAATGGCACAAACACCAACTTAATTGTAGCTTGGATCAAAGTAACAATGAACTAGTTTTTGGAGCTGAGTCTGATGGTGCTGGCCTGAAATTCCAGCTACCCTAGAATCTGAGGCAGAAGGATGGCACGCTTAGGGACTGCCTAAGCTATCCAGTGAGTTCAAGGGAATCGGAAGCAACTGTATGAGATACTGTTTGGAAAATTAAAAACAGAGGCAAAGAGAGCAGTGGTTATCCTTCAGTGCAAGAGTGCTTATTTAGCATCCATGCAGTTCTACGTTCAATATCACATACAAATTAGTAAAGATTTTATTACCTAATAAAAGCTAGCTTCTGTTAGATGATGTCACAAAGTACTGAACTACAAGCGCTCTGTTAATTTGAAGTGAATCCTGGAGGGTGCAGAAGCTATTCTATTTCCTGTCAACATTCAATTCCAAAGAAGCCATAGATAGGTGTGAAATTGCAGATGCTGCACTGACTTAATTTGTGACTTCTGGCATATTTTTATTGTTCATGTCAGAAGAGAATATTAATTTTATGCTCTTCTTTAGACTTTATATTGCTGACATAAAAATGTAGTAAAAATGCTCCTTTAGCAAGAAAAAAAGTTCATTTGAAAGACAATTTCATCATTTACTGTACTTGGTAACATCTTATTTTGTGGTTTCCGTGAGTAATAGTAGTCACTGCCTCCAGTAGTATACATGGTATCAATGATCCTGAGATTACTACAATGTCTGTTTTACATGTCATGAACATTATCCACTTTAGGAATTTCAAACTTTTGAGCTATATATTGTCAGTGAATTTATCAGAAAATGGTAGCAGGCTAGAAATATAGCTTTAAAGCTAGCCCTCCAAATGTCTGAAAGAGTCATAATGACTACACAGACACACACACACGCACACGCACACGCACACACACATTTGTGTATAAATGCACGTACATAGTTTGAATGAAAAATTCTCATCTAGCTGACCCTTCAGGAGTCAAATACCTTCTAACAAAATTCTCAATATTAGGCATAAGAATCCCTGTTTAGACTGCCCTACCTGGGGATCCATCCCATAAACAACTACTAAACCCAGACACGATTGTGGATGCCAACAAGAACTTGATGAAAGGAGCCTGATAAAGCTGTCTCCTGAGAGTCTCTGCCAGCGCCTGACAAATACAGAAGTGGATGCTCACAGCCATCCATTGGACTGAGCACAGGGTCCCCTATGAAGGAGCTAGAGAAAGTACCCAAGGAGCTGAAGGGGTTTGCAGCCCCATAGGAGGAACAACAATATGAACTAACGAGTACCCCCAGAGCTCCTTGGGACTAAACCCTGTCTCTAAAAAACCAAAACCAAACCAAACCAAACCAAACAACAACAACAACAACAACAACAACAAAAACAAAGCAGATGTGACAGATGGAGGCCATAACAAAAATCATATTCATTCAAAATGTACTACTGTGGAGCCCAGTCCCAGTTGCTACACCTACAAAATAAGTCCCTCATGTAAGGCTCATGGAAAATTGTGGGGAGCCGCCCTCACATTCACCATTACAAGATGGCGCTGATGTCCTGTGCTCTAACAAACAAACAAGGCAGCTGCGCATGTGCTGGGTAGATTTCCATTCCCTTGTGTCCTGC
>NC_034593.1:4539281-4550135 GCF_900095145.1 Mus pahari | reverse complement strand
TTATCTATCTTGTTGATTTTCTCAAAGAACCAGCACCTGGTTTGGTTGATTCTTTGAATAGTTCTTTTTGTTTCCACTTGGTTGATTTCAGCCCTGAGTTTGATTGTTTTCTGCCTTCAACTCCTCTTAGGTGAATTTCCTTCCTTTAGTTCTAGGGTTTCTAGTTGTTCTGTCAGGTTACTAGTGTGTGCTCTGTCTAGTTTCTTTTTGGAGGCACCCAGGCGTATGAATTTTCCTCTTAGGCCTGCCTTCATTGTGTCCCATAAGTTTGGGTATGTTGTGGCTTCATTTTCATTAAAGTCTAAAAAGTCTTTTATTTCTTTCTTTATTTCTTCCTTGACCAAGGAATCATTGAGGAGAGTGTGGTTCAGTTTCCCTGTGAATGTTGGCTTTCTATTATTATTGTTAATTTCTAAATTTTATTGTTATTTATTTATGCTGTTATTGCAGATCAGCCTTCGTCCGTGGTGACCTGATAGGATGCATGGGATAATTTCAATAATTTTGTATTTGTGGAGGCCTGTTTTGTGACNNATAATATGGTCAATTTTGGAGGAGGTAGCATGAGGTGCTGAGAAGCTATATCCTTTTGTTTTAGGATAAAATGTTCTGTAGATATCTGTTAAATCCATTTGTTTCATAACTTCTGTTAGTTTCCATGTGTCTCTGTTTAGTTTCTGTTTCCAGGATCTGTCCGTTTGTGAGCGTGGGGTGTTGAAGTCTCCTACTCTTATTGTGTGAGGTGCATTGTGTGCTTTGAGCTTTACTAAAGTTGTTATATTTAGGATTCTGTTTTTGTGGCTGCCTTCTTTTAGGTGTGTTGAATGATTACTTTCTTGCTTTTTATAGAATGCTGTTTCTGTCTTTGTGCTGGTGTTTTCCCTTTATTATCATTTGAAGGGCTGGATTTGTGGAAAGATATTGTGTGAATTTGGTTTTATCATGGAATACTTTAGTTTCTCCATCTATGGTAATTGAGAGCTTTGCTGGGTATAGTAGCCTGGGCTGGGAATTGTGTTCTCTTAGGGTCTGTATAACATCTGTTCAGGATCTTCTGGCTTTCATAGTCTCTGGTGAGAAGTCTGGTGTAATTCTAATAAGCCTTTCTTTATATGTTACTTGACCATTTCCCCTTACTGCTTTTAATATTCTATTTTTACTTATTGCATTTGTTGTTCCAATTATTATGTCTTGGGAAGAATTTCTTTTCTGGTCCAGTCTATTTGGATTTCTGTAGGCTTCTCATATGTTCATGGACATCTCTTTTTTTTTTTTTTTTTAGTTTGGGGAAGTTTTCTTCTATAATTTTGTTGAAGATATTTAATGGCCCTTTAAGTTGGAAATCTTCACTTTCCTTTATACCTATTATCCTTTAGAAGGTTTGGCCTTCTCACTGTGTCCTGGATTTTCTAGATGTTTTGAGTTAGGATCTTTTTGCATTTTGCATTTTCTTTGATTGTTGTGTCCATGTTCCCTATGGAATCTTCTTTTCCTGAGATTCTTTCTTCCATCTCTTGTATTATGTTGCTGATGCTCGCATTTATGGTTTCTGATTTCTTTTCTAGGGTTTCTATCTCCAGAGTTGTCTCACTTTGGGTTCTTTACTGTTTCAACTTCCTGTTTTAGGTCTTGGATGGTTTTGTTCAAGTCTATCACCTGTTTGGTTGTTTTCCTATAATTTTTAAAGGGATTTTTGTGTTTCTTTTTTAAGGACTTCTACCTGTTTAGCCATGTTTTCCTGTAATTCTTTAAGGACTTCTACCTGTTAAGCATTGTTTTCCTGTGTTTCTTTAAGTGAGTTATTAATGCCCTTCTTAAAGTCCTCTACCAGCGTCATGAGATATGATTGTAAATCTGAGTCACGCTTTTTGTGTGTGTTGGGGTATCCAGGACTGGCTGAGGTGGGAATGCTGGGTTCTGATGATGGTAAGAGGTCTTGTTTTCTGTTAGTAAAATTCTTAACTTTGCCTTTTGCCATTTGGTAATCTCTGGAGTTAGTTGTTATAGTTGTCTCTTGTTGGAGCTTGTTCCTACTGTGATTCTGTTAGCCTCTGTCAGCAGTCCTGGGAGTCCAGCTCTCTCCTGAGTCTCAGTGGTCAGAGCACTCTCTGCAGGCAAGCTCTCCTCTTGCAGGGAAGGTGTACAGAGTTCTGGCATTCAGATCTGCCTTCTGGCTGGAGATGAAGGCCTGAAACAGCGCCTATCCCAGAAGATGTGTCACCTCTGCAGTCTGCGTGTTCACCTGCACAGACTGGTCTCTGAGGGACCCAAGACACAACATGGCTCCCTCACCTTCTCTGGCAGTCAGTGCCCTCCCAGGCAGCCACCTCTTCTCTGGCAGGGAAGGTGCCTGGATGTCTGGGGCCCAAAATGGGGTCTGTCCCAGAAGCTGTGTCACTTCTGCAACCTGCATGCTCACCTGTGCAGACTGGTCTCTGAGGGACTTTGGAAACAAGATCCTAAATTTACTCTTAAACAAAACATTTTGTGGCCTTAATCTTACATTAGTACAAATCTTTACATTTTGATGCAGAGTTGAAAGTATATGTTCTTAAGTTTGTTCAGAATTAATATATTGATACAGGTTTAAGGTTTTCATTAACATAAATCTTTGCATATTGATACAAAATTCAAAATTAATTTTCTTACTTTTAGATAGGCATTGTGTCTTTGCAACTCATTTAAGAATAGAAGGCTCAGACCCAGTCTTCTAAAAGCTGCTGTCACAAACTGTTTAGAATGATTAAGTAATGCAAGTTAATGGTCAGATAATAAACTCATTGTAATATTAGATTCTGATTTATTTAGAATAAAGTATTTTCAGTATTATTCAAATAATAAATAGCTAAGCGTAGTTAAGGTCTAACAGTTCAGCTAATATATACACATATATATATACATTATGATATATAAATATAAATATATAATATATAACATATAATATTTATAAATAATATAAAGATATATAATATATAATATAAATATATAAACATATAAATACATAATATAATTTTGGAGAACATTTATATAATTATATATATATATATATATAATTCAAAAGCATCAGAAATACACAGAATATGGCATTTTATTTAAATCATTTCATTATTAAAATAGAACTTTTGAGTATGGGACATGTTTACTCCTTCCAGTATACCCATGTCACTTCAAAGAAGATATTGAGCATCATTTTCTCCATATGGAGTTGTTACAAGCTAGCCTCTGGATAAGAATGGCCTTAATTTAGCCTACAAAATGCTATGCCAAAAAGGACAAATATGTGCAGGAGATTGACTTCTAAGCTCTGCCCACACAGGCAAGATTGTCCTTCATAATTCCTGCTTCCTTTAAGCTCTATCAGATGGTTCCGGACCAGAAGGCTGAACAAAGATGCTCCCATGTTATAAGGAGTATCAGGAACTGTCCAGGCAGTCAGCTGTCTCTATAAATTGTATAAGTTTTAGAAGCTATGCCTTTGTGCTTCCTACACATTCAGGTAATATTTAATTTCTTCTCAGATCTCTGTTGAGGTTGAAGACTAGTTATAGTTTCATAACTGAACTTAAATTGTCTAACATTAGGAAGATGTTTCAGATTTGAAGGGATGGTTTTCAGTTGGTAATACAAGTTAAAATCAAACCTAATTGAGGTACAGAATTGTAAACTGTTTAAGTTAGGATAGATGACAGAATACTTTATCTAAACTGCCAAACATGATGGACTGGATGCTGTAAGTATGTATCATACCACACAATTTTCATCACTATGTATAATGTACATCTGAGAGAAAAGTTTTTTTTAATGAGTGAAAAGGGGAATGTTGTAGATTTGGTTTATTGCTTGTATTATATTAATTAGGTTTTCCAAATTACATGAGAATTTGCAAGTTTTTATGTAAGACACTGAGGGTTCATGTCTGCAGTTGGTTTTGATTGGTACATAAAGTTGCCAGCGGCCAATAGCTGGGCAGGGAGACAGAGGTGGAACTTTTAGGATTCCCAGGCAAGAAACACAGGAGAGGGAGAAAGCAGAATCACCATGCCAAAAAAGGAATAGGGATTGGGCTTGGAGTTGTAAGATGAGAAAGCATATAGTTATGTAAGAGCAAGGGAAGAGCAGACCCAGCCCCCCCCTCCCCCCTGCAACCCCCATTTGGGTCTAGGGTAGCCAAGATGGAATGTAGATTTTAGTAAGAAATAATTTAGGAGTAACAGAGAGGAGGAACTAGCAATGTGCAAGTTTGGGAGTTGCCCAGGCATTGAGCTGATTAAGGCATATTAAATATAAAACTCTCTCTGTGTGTGTGTGTGTGTGTGTGTGTGTGTTTTATTCAAGAATCCGGAGCATTGGAGTTGGTATCGAGGACCTCATGCTGTCACCTCCAGGGAGATTAGAGTGGTTTAATGACCTACAGCTACACATTAACATTTCTAAAATGATTTATACTTTGGGCAGAACGGATGGTTTGACTCCCCTGGAATGATCAGGTCTTATCTACCTTGAGATCCTCTTATTTCTTCTGAAGGGAGTGTTAACAGCCCCATTCCTATAGATGTAGATTTTCTGTGGATAGTTGTTTAATTTACTGCTGTGACCTTGGGCCAAGGTCTCCAGTGGCTCACCCTTGATCCCAATTTGAGCCTGTCACTGGACCTCCTTTCCCTCAGTCTCTTATCCATTTTTGTCCCTGCAGGTTTTTTAGACAGGGACAATTCTGGGTCAGAGTTTTTGACCTATCCCTCCACTTGATGCCCTGTCTTTCTACTTGAGGTGGATTCTACAAGTTCCCTTTTCCCATTGTTAGGCATTTCATCTAAGGTCCCTTCATCTGAGTCTTGAGCATCTGTCACCTCCCAGGTCTCTGGTACATTCTAGAGGGTCATGCCACCTCCTACCTCCTGTCTCTCTACCTAGTTATTGGCCGCTGGTAACCTATTTACCAATTAAAGCCAGCTGGGTGCGTGGTTGCCTGTTTCCATTCTTTCTGCTGGCCCTCAGGGCTTCACTCCTTTTCTCCACCAATACCTGATTATGTCCCACCTTTCTACTCCCTGTCCCTTCTCCCACCTAAGTCTCTCCTCCCTCCTTCTGCCCTCCCCCATTGATTGCTTTCTTCTTCCTCCCACGTGGGATTGAAGCATCTCAGTTGGGCCCTTCAGATTGTTAACCTTCTTGAGTTCTGTGGATTGTATCCTAGGTATTTTGTACTTTTTTGGGCTAATATCCATTTATTAGTGAGTACATACCATGTATACATCACTCAGGATGATATTTTCTAGCTCCATCCATTTGCCTGCAAAACTCATGATGTCTTCCTTCTGAGTAGTATTCCATTGTGTAAATGAACCACATTTTCTGTATTCATTCTTCTGTCATGGGGCATCTGGGTTGTTTCCAGCTTCTATCACAAACAAGGCTGCTATGAACATGGTGGAACACATGCCCCTGTGGCATGGTGGGCATCTTTGGGGTATATTCCCAAGAGTGGTATAGCTGGGTCTTCAGGTAGATCTATTTCCAATTTTCTGAGGAACATCCAGATTGATTTCCAGAGTGGTTGTACCAGTTTACAATCCCACCAGCCATGGAGGAGTGTTCCTCTTTCTCTATATCCTCTCCAACATGTGCTGAGACCTTAGGTTTTGATCTTAGCTATTCTGATCTGTGTAGGGTGGAATCTCAGAGTCATTTTTATTTGCATTCCTCTGATCACCAAGGAGTCTGGACATTTCTTTACATGCTTTTCAGCAATTCGAAATTTCTCTGCTGTGAATTCTAAGTTTAGTTCTATACCCCATTTTTTAAATTGGTTTCTTTGGTTTTTGGTGGTTAGCATCTTGAATTCTTTATATATTTTGGATATTAGCCATCTTCAGATGTGGGTTCATGAAGACTTTTTTTCTCCCAATCTGTAGGCTGCTGATTTTTCTTACTATGTCCTTTGCTTTCCAGAAGCTTTCCAGTTTAGTGAGGTCTCATTTATCAATTCTTAGAGCATGAGCTATTGGATTTCTGTTTAGGAAAATTCCCCCGGTGCCAATGAGTTCAAGGCTCCTTCCCACTTTTTCTTCTATTAGATTCAGTGTATCTGGTTTTATGTTCAGGTCCTTGATCCACTGGGATTTCAGCTTTGTTTAAGGTGACAAATATGGCTCTATTTTCATTTTTCTACCTACAGACAGCCAATTAGACCAGCACCATTTATTGAAGATGCTTTCATTTTTCCATTGTATTTGTTTGGCTTCTTAGTCAAAGATCAAGTATCCATAAGTGTGTGATTTTATTTCCGGGTCTTTAATTCTGTTCCATTGATTAACCTGTCTCTGTACCAATACCATGCCTTTTTTTTTTTTTTTTTTATCACTATTGCTCTATAGTAAAGCTTGAGGTCAGGGATGGTGATTTCCCCAGCTGTTCTTTTATTGTTAAGAATTAATTGTTTTGCTATTCTGGTGTTTTTGCTTTTCCATATGAAATTGAAAATTGATCTTTCTATATTGAAGAATTGTGTTGGGATTTTGATGGGGGATTGCACTGAATCTGAATCTGTAGATTGTCTTTGTTAGGATAGCCATTTTTACTATAGTAATTCTGCCAATTCATGAGCATGGGAAATCTCTTCACTTTATGAGATCTTTGATTTCTTTCTTGAGAGACTTGAAGTTATTGTCATACAGGTCTTTCACTTGTTTGGTTAGAGCTACCTCAAGATGTTTTATATTACTTGTGGCTATTGTGAAGAAAGTTGTTACCACAATTTCTTTCCCAGTCTGTTTATCATTTGTATAAAGGAAGGTTACTGTTTTGTTTTGTTTGTTTGTTTGTTTGTTTTGAGTCAAATTTATATCCAGCAACCTTGCTAAAGTTGTTAAACAGCTGGAGAAGTTCTGGGATCACTTATGTGTACTATCATATCATCTGCAAACAGCGATACCTTTCTTTCTTCTTTGCCAATTTGTATCCCCTTGATCTCTTTTTGTTGTCTTATTGTTCTAGATAGCACTTAAGTACTATATTGAATAGATATAGCAATTTAACAGCACACCTGAGAGGAGAGTGGGCATCCTTGTCCTGTCCCTGATTTTAGTGGAATTTCTTCAAGTATGTTTCCATTTAATTTGATATTGGCTGTTGGTTTGCAATAAACTGCTTTTCTTATGTTTAGGTATGGGCCTTGAATTGCTTATCTCTCCAACGCCTTCAACATGAAGGGGTGTTGTATTTTGTCAAATGTTTTTTTCTGAATCTAAGATGATCATGTGATTTTTTTCTTTGAGTTTGGTTACATAGTGAATTATGTTAATGGATTTCTGTATATTGAACCAACCAACCTTGCATCTATGGAATGAAGCCTACTTGATCATGGTGAATAATGATTTTGATGTGTTCTTGGATTTGGTTTGGAAGAATTTTATTGAGTATTTTTGCATCGATATTCATAAGTGAGATTGGTATGAAGTTCTCTTTTTTGGTTGGGTTCTTGTGTGTTTAGGTATCAGAGTAACTGTGGCATCATAGAATGAATTAGGTAGTATTCCTTCAGTTTTTATTTTATGAAATAGTTTGAGGAATATTGATATATTCCTCAAAATATTGATATAGGTCTTCTTTGAAGGTCTGGTAGAATTCTGCACTAAATCCTTCTGATCCTGGACTATTTTTTTGGTTGGAAGGTTTTTAATGATATCTTCTATTTCCTTATGGGATATGGGGCTGTTTAGATAGTTTACCTTTTCTTGATTTAACTTTGGTATGTGGTATCTATCTAGAAAATGACCAATTTCATCTGGATTTTCCAGTTTTTTTTTTTTTTTTTTTGAGTATAGGCTTTTGTAGTAGGATCTGATGTTTTTTTTGAATTTCTTCCATTTCCGTTGTTATGTATCCCTTTTCCTTTCTCATTTTGTTAATTTCAGTACTGCCTCTGGCCCCTTTAGTTAGTTTGGTTAGAGAATCTTGTTNATTCTCTCAAAGAACCAGCTTTTGGTTTTATTGATTCTTTGTATTGTTCTCTATGTTTCTATTTGGTTGATTTCTATTTGGTTGACTAATGTTTTGCCCTCTGCTCCTCTTGGGTGAGTTTGCTTCTTTTTGTTCTAGAGCTCTCAGGTGCTGTTAATTTGCTAGTATAAGATCTCTCCAGTTTCTTTACCAGGGCACGTAGTGCTATGAATTTTCTTCTTAGCACTGCTTTCACTGTATTCCATAAGGTTGGGTATGATGTATCAACACTTCCATTAAATTTCAGGAAGTCTTTAATTTCTTTCTCTTTTTTCTTCCCAGACCAAATTATTGTTGAGTAGAGAGCTGTTCAGTTTCACCATGTATGTGGGCATTGCATGGTTCAAACCTCATGCTATCTCTGCCTATGGAAGCTGCTTGTATGTAGGGGACAATGGCTGGTGTCTGGAGACTTTAATTTTCCACCATCAGATCTAATCAAGGGAAGGCATTTAGTGTGATGACAGCCAGACAGACCTCTTGAGGATCTTGGGGTGAAGATTTGGCCAATAGAAATTCTGACTAGTTCATGTTGGTGGAGAAAGAGTTGGTGATTTTGCAGCAACTTCATAGTAGGGCTGGATGCCTGAAAAGCATGGTTTCAGTAAGATCATAAGATAACCCCTTGTAGTCACACTGAGGATATAGAAGCTAGAGCAGAGTGGTCAGAAGAGCACCCTAGTGTAGCTGGCACCAATTGAGAGAGAGAAGGAGGGAGGGAGGAAGAGAGGAAGGAAAGGGGAAAGGGAGGAGAGGCAGAGAGAGGCATAGTTGTTTCATTAAAGATACAGCATGAAAGATAAACAGAGACTCCCTGTAAAAGATGGAGGGAGACCTCACTCTCTCAAGTTCTATTGGATTGTGAATGTCTCTGTCACATAGTGGGTTCTGCTTCTCCCTGTAGAACTCGATGCTCAGGCCTTTCTTGGTTAATCCAAGGCTGTTCACTGTGGTTTGCATCCTTTTGGCCACATTACCATATAACTACTGTATTGCTGCATTTGCACAGTGCTGCTTAGACACTAAGGTTGATCACTTACAAATAAGTCACTTCCCCTTTGCCCCCATATCATTAAATATAACAGTTTTTCTGTACTAAGTGTAAGTGTGTTGAGACAAGCAGGATTGCTGATAATGTGAATAAAAGCATTAGATTTTTATGCCTGCTTTACTTTCAAATAGAAATAAAAAGCAACATGTTTTATGGTGGGTAAATTTTCTACCTTTGTATCTGTAGTCAAAGAAAATCTACTAGTATATTTCACTGCTGGTATATTTTCTCTCCCTTTGCATTTATGGGTAAACAAGATCTTTACATTACCCTTCTTGTTTTCTTTTAACCCCACATTCTGTTTTTCATCTGCTAATTCTCTTTATCTTCTCTTATAGTATACAAAGAATTGCTTTCTGCTTCTACAGGGATCTTACCAATCCAAGAAATGGAGATTTAAAGACACAGGGTTGTGAATCTTTAAACTGTGATGTTACCAATGGAAATCAAGATTTTTCTTGTTGACATTAAGCAACACATTGACTTAAAGGAAAGTCCTTCCATATTTTCTTTTTTCTTAGCCTTGAAGTGTGACAGAGCTTGAGATACAGCATTTTATAGCCCTTCAGTGGAATTCTGGGACAGTGGCCAAAGAAATGATGGTTTGCAGTAACAGTAAAGAGACTTGACAGTCTGCATTGTCAGACTCTGGGAAAGAGTGACTGGTCATGATGTGTCACCTGTCTGATGCTTTTGTTCTAGCAAATGCTTGCTCATTATGTCCAGAAGGCATTCATCTAACTTTCAATTTTTTTTGAAGTCTGAAGGAGCTATGACCGACAATTCAATTATTGGTCTATTTAGTCCAAAAGAACACTTGATAATGGAAGATTATCTGTAAGCATTTATACAAGATTATAAACAACTTGGAAACCACTGGACTGAGCTGGGTGTGGTGTTGCATAGCTTGTGATCTTCACACTGGGGAAGTGGAGCTAAAAGGATTGGTAGCTACAGTTGAAACTGGGCTATTCGGTAAGAACTCATGCATATTATTTATAAATTCACAAAAGCAAAGCAAAGCAAAGCAAAACAAAACAAAGCAAAGCAAACAGCCACCCTGAGTGATACACGTCTGTAATCCTAGTCCTTGGGAGACATAGTGTGAAGCCATTTTGTGCAACACAAGGAGACCCTTTTTCAAAACAACAACAAAAATAACAATAACCCCCCACTGGATTATGCCTTATAGCTATTAATATTTCTCCTAATAAAACCTGGCAGTTATGAATAAAACATATCAGAAAACAATAAGGAATAAACTTCAGTACCTGTAACATGTTGGCAATAAGAAAGCAGAGGTAGAGGTTGGTGGAGAGCAGTGGACTGGGGATGGTGGGTTTACAGGAGGCTCTGTTTATGTATGAGACTCTACAATGAACAAACAGGACCAAAAGAAATGGATGAAACAAGAAGGTTTGGGGATGCAGCTCAGTGACAGTACATTCACCCATGTTGCACATGGTCCTCATTCTATCCCTAGAACTATGAAACCAAAGAATAAATGTCCTAGTGACCAAGCTTTTACAAGCACCCAACAATGAAGCAAAGCATGTTATTTATAAGTAATTTGGTCACAGCATCTTTGCAGCTCAATATGAGGTCAATGTTCCAGTAAAATTTACATAGATAGCATAATTACAGTAAAAATGTAAACTAAGATGTCTGGCTAGTATCTGTTTTTTTTGGTCACCTTAACATGTCTAGAGTCATTGTTTTAGATGTGTGTGTGTGTGTGTGTGTGTGTGTGTGTGTGTGAGAGAGAGAGAGAGAGAGAGAGAGAGAGAGAGTGTGTGTGTGTG
>NC_034593.1:4537591-4539241 GCF_900095145.1 Mus pahari | reverse complement strand
GTGTGTGTGTGTGTGTGTGTGTGTGTGTGTGTGTGACTTTTTTATAAAATGTGTCTCAGGTCCTCCTTTTGTATTTATACATGCATGCACATACATATTTATAACACATGTGCACATACACATAAATATCTCTCAGCTTTTAGATCAGTTCATATGTGGGAGAAAAGTTATGAAGAAACATGAAGTTACAATTATAAGGACTCTGGCACCAAAGTGAGCTTAATACACCAACTACTTGTTGAGGAAATATCATGTAACATTGGGTTACAGACCCAATATATGTCAATGCTGGAATCATCTAGTCTCTCTTATTTGCGCATCTGCAAATAAATACATCACTTCATTTTCATGAACTCAGATGTCACCTGGGTGACGATTTTAAAGATTTCCTTACAATCAGTGATACATTAGAGGCTAATGCTTTCATTTCCATAAAGATTAATATTATAGGGATTTCTGGCCCGAACTGGGCATACTTTAAAACACTACTTTCTCCTGTCATTAAGCATCTGTACAGGAGGGTTTTCATTAAACTGTGATTTAAACCCATGTATCTGGACTTTATCAGTCATTTTCTATTTAGCCAAAAGTGGCTGAGAAAGTTATGCTATTATTCTTTGACTTTTAATGACCCGAATGCTGGTAATACACACAGGGTAGCATAATTTTTGCAGAACACTTTTATTCTTATTATTTGTTCACTTAAAGATTAGAATTTTTCTAAAGAAATGTATAGAGTTCTATTTTAATTAATATTATTGTTCATTTTGTTTAGGTTCTCCAATACTGAGCTTTATCTGGGCAAACTTGTAATTTCTTAGTTACTTATATGTGTGAACATTTTGTCTGCACATATGTCTGTGTATCATGTTTATACCTGGTGTCTGTGGAGGTCAGAAAGGGCCCTGGATCCCTTGGAAATAGAGTCATGGACAGTTATGAACCACCATGTAGATGCTGGAAACCGGACCCCATTTCATGTCAAGAACAAGTGCTATTAAATGCTAAGCCATTTTCCCAGCCCCTGTAAAGTGCTTTTAATTGCAATGAATTTCCTACATTGTTTAGATGGAGTCATGTACGTCATTTACAATATCCATCTGACTCTTCTACAAATACATTTGCATTTCTGTAAACTGCAATTGATGATTCTTTCTGATAGCATATATAATTTTTCCACACATACAGCTAGTTTCCTGGGAGTATATATTGAATAATTTACTTTTCTTCTAATAACTTGGTACAAGTTCATTATGACTTATATCTTTCATGTATTTATGTGGGGAATTGCAGGCTGGTATCCAGTTGAGCTGAGGTCTGAACCCCAATGGTCATAATTCACCTTTATGACATGTAGGTGTTCCCTCATGCTCCTGGAATTTTGGCCCCTGATGAAGTTACCACCCACCTCATCCCCCACAAGAGAAACGTGGTCAGTAGTCAGGTAGACAATGGCCCAAGCTTCTGACTTTCAGGTTAAACTCCTCCCCAGTTACCTAGCAACAGTAAAGACCATAAAAAGGGCATTCAGTCCCTGCTTGCTCTCAATCCTTTGTTCTCTTACCTCTCACTTCTCTCTCCTCTTCCATTTCTTTTTGTCTTCTCTCTTCTCCTCCCTTCCCCTCCCCTCCCCTCCCCTCCCCTCCCCTC
>NC_034593.1:4535144-4536989 GCF_900095145.1 Mus pahari | reverse complement strand
TCTCTCTCTCTCTCTCTCTCTCTCTCTCTCTCTCTCTCTCTTCATTGTACTGTATCAACTTCAGTGGCCTGCACATGTTAAGCAAGTATTCTATCTGACACCTGTATCCTCAACTTCATAATATGTTTTAATATTTAGAATTTACTCCTGCCAATAATTCTTTTTAAGTACTTGGCTGGTGAGATGGCTGAGTGGGTAAAGGTCCTTGTTCCAGAATCTGATGACCGGTTTGACCCCCACGGTAGCGGGAGCAGACCAACCCCTGTCTATTGTCTGCTGACCATTTGCATGCCAGGTCACCCATGATGCCCCATAAATAAATAAAATGTAACAAAGTTTCAAAGGATTCTTGGCAGCTATCTTATTTAGTTTTTCAGTTTATAGAGCTACTGAGTTTGGTTTAAATGTTCTCTATGTTTCTCTCTTAGTCTGAGAAAATAATTTTTGTTTTGACTTCTCTTCTTTTTAAAACTAAGTATACACATTAAGAGGTTTAACAATTACACTCTCCCACACTTTGATCACCTTTAGTCCCCAATTCTTGTTTACTTGTTTTAACATTTTTTTTAAAGCTTTATAACTCTTAAAAATTTTGACAATGCTTATTATAAGAAGAATTATAATTCAGCATCAGTGGATTAGACTTCTTCACTTTCTGTCATTATACTGAATGTCTCTCTTGAGCTAGATGATGGGTGTTGAGTCTCTCAGATGAAAGCATATAGGATGTAAACAAAGAGAACCCTGCTTTCTTCTCTACTAGATTCTAAACTTAGTGAACAATAGAACCCACATGAAACATTGTATTTCCTGATTCTACTAGAGATATCCTTCGTACTTCATGGTGTAAATAATTTCTTATGATAAGTTCTGGTATTTGCATTGCAAATACAATCCCTTAGGTAATATTTTGTTATTGCTTAAAATGACTCATTTTGATAATTGCATTTAATGTTGAGTTATTTTTTTCAGTTTCTTTTTTCTTTTTTTCTCAGATATTTTCTTTATTTACATTTCAAATGTTATCCCCTTTCCTCACTTCCCCACCAAAAATACCCTATCCCCTCCCCCCACCCAGTTCCCCAACCCACCCACTCCCATTCCTGGTCCTGGCATTCCCCTATTCTGGGGCATAGAGCCTTCATGGGACCAAGGGCCTCTCCTCCGATTGATGACCGACTGGGCCATCCTCTGCTACAAATATAGCTAGAGCCACAAGTTCCACCATGTGTTTTCTTTGATTGGTGGTATAGTCCCAAGGAGCTCTGAAGGTACTGGTTAGTTCATATTGATGTTCCTTTTATGGGGTTTCAGTCCCCTTCAGCTCCCTAGGTATTTCTCTGGCTCCTTCATTGGGGACATTGTGCTCCTTCCAATGGATGACTGTAAGCATCCACTTCTGTATTTGCCAGGCACTGGCAGAACCTCACAGGAGACAGCTATATCAGGCTTCTGTCAGCAGGCTCTTGTTGGCATTTGCCTAGTGACTGGGTTTGGTGGTGGTTTATGGGGTGGATCTCCAAGTGGGGCAGTTTCTGGATGGTCATTCCTTCAGGCTCTGCTCTGAACTTTGTCTTTGTAACTCCTTCCTTGGGTGTTTTGTTCCCCATTCTAAGAAGGAGAGAAGTATCCACACTTCGGTCTTTCTTCTTGAGTTTCATGTGTTTTGCAAATTGTATCTTGGGTATTCTAACTTTCTGGGCTAATATCCACTTATCAGTGAGTGCATGTCATGTGAGTTCTTTTGTGATAGGGTTACCTCACTAAGGATGATATCCTCCAGATCCATCCACTTGCCTAAGAATTTCATAAATTCATTGTTTTTAATAGCTGAGTAGAACTCCA
>NC_034593.1:4528290-4533604 GCF_900095145.1 Mus pahari | reverse complement strand
TTCTGTAGGCTTTTTGTATGTTCATGGGCATCTCTTTTTTTAGGTTTGGGAAGTTTTCTTCTATAGTTTTGTTGAAGATATTTACTGGCCCTTTAATTTGAAAATCACTCAGGATGGTATTTTCTAGCTCCATCCATTTGCCTGCAAAACTTGTGATGTCTTTCTTCTGAATAGTATTCCATTGTGTAAATGAACCACATTTTCTGCATTCATTCTTCTGTCATGGGGCATCTGGGTTGTTTCCAGCTTCTGACTATCACAAACAAGGTTGCTATGAACATGGTGGAACACATGCCCCTGTGGCATGGTGGGCACCTTTTGGGTATATTCCCAAGAGTGGTATAGCTGGGTCTTCAGGTAGATCTATTTCCAATTTTCTGAGAAACATCCAGATTGATTTCCAGAGTGGTTGTATCAGTTTTCAATCTTACCAGCAATGGAGAAGTGTTCCTCTTTAGCCATATTCCATTCAACATCTGCTGTCACTTGAGTTTTTGATATTAGCTATTCTAATTGGCAAATGGTAGAATATCAACATTGTTCTGATTTGCATTTCTCTGATGACTAAGGACTTTGAACATTTCTTTAGGTGCTTTTTGACCATTCAAGATTCCTCTGTTGTGAATTCTTGGTTTAGTTCTATACCCCATTTTTTTGATTTTTTTTTTTTTTGTGGTTAGCTTCTTGAATTCTTTATATATTTTGGATGTGGGGGTTAGTGAAGATTTTTTTCCCCACTCTGTAGGTTGTTGATTTGTCTTATTGACTATGCCCTTTGTCTTACAGAAACTTTTCAGTTTCATGAGGTCCCATTTATCAATTCTTGATCTTAAAATCTGAAGTATCAGAGTTCTGTTTAGGAAATTTCCCGATCTTGGTTCCAGTGCTCTGCCAGGGAAAGGGTGGACTGGAGAAGAGTCACAGCTTCTGGGAAGGAACCCGTGTCTGGTTCTGGTCATCCGGCGCCTTTCCCCGCCCAAGGAAGGGTGTTCGACCGGGACCAGTCCCCAGGTCTGACTAGGCATCCAGCACCTTTCCCCTTTCTTTAGGTTAGGGAAGTTTTCTTCTATAATCTTGTTAAAGATATTTACTGGCCCTTTAAGTTGAAAATCTTCATTCTCATCTACTCCTATTATCCATAGGTTTGGTCTTCTCATTGTGTCCTGGATTTTCTGGATGTTTTGAGTTAATATCTTTTTGCTTTTTGCATTTTCTTTGATTGTTGTGCCCATGTTCCCTATGGAATCTTCTGCACCTGAGATTCTCTCTTCCATCTCTTGTATTCTGTTGCTGATGCTTGCATCTATGGTTACTGATTTCTTTCCTAGGGTTTCTATCTTCAGAGGTGTNNCANTTTGGGTTTTCTTTACTGTTTCTACTTCCCTTGGATGGTTTTGTTCAATTCCATCACCTGTTTGGTTGTGTTTTCCTGTAATTCTTTAAGGGATTTTTGCCTCCTCTTTAAGACTTCTGTTTAGTAGTGTTCTCCTGTATTTCTTTAAGTGAGTTATTATTGCCCTTCTTAAAAATCTTTTACCAGCATCATGAGATATATTTTTAAATCTGAATCTTGTTTTTTGGGTGTGTTGGGGTATCCAGGACTCGCTGTGGTAGGAGTACTGGGTTCTAAAGGTGTTGAGTGGTCTTGTTTTTTGTTACTAAGATTCTTATGTTTGCCTTTCACCATCTGGTAATCTCTGGTGTTAGATGTTCTTGCTGTCTCTGGCTGGAACTTGTTCCTCCTGTGATTCTGTTAGACTCTGTCAGCACTTCTGGGAGTCCAACTCTCTCTTCAATCCCAGGGATAAGAGCACTATTTGCAGGCAATCTCTCCTCTGGCAGGGAAGGTGCACAGAAGTCTGGTGCTCTACTCTGTCTCCTGGCTGAGGATGAAGCCCCAAAGGGACCCTGTCCAAGAAGCTCTGTTGCTTCTGCAGCCCACATGCTCGGACTGGTCTCTGAGAGACCTGGGATACAAGATGGCAATCTCACCTGAGTCCTGGGTTCAGTACCCTCCCTCTATTTTCATTCTTTAATATGTAGACTGCCAGATAGAGCAGCACTTTTTTTTCCTGTTTGACATTGAGAATTGCTCTTTCCATGTTTGTGAAGAATTGTGTTGGAATTTTGGTGAGGATTGCAATGAGTCTGTAGATCGATTTTGGTAAGATGACCATTTTCACTGTTAACCCTGCCTTTCCATGAGCATGGGGGCTTTTTCCATCTTCTGAGGTCTTCTTCAATTTCTTTTTCAGGGATTTGAAGTTCTTGTCATACAGATCTTTCACTTGGTTAGTTAGAGTTACACCAAGATATTTTATAATATTTGTGGTTATTGTGAAGTTCCATGGTGATCTGATAGAATGCATGGGATTTTTTAATCTTCTTGTATCTGTTGAGGCTTGTTTTGTGTCTGATTACATGGCCATTTTCTTTTGAAAAGTTTCCATGAGATGCTGAGAAGGAGGTATAGTCTCTTGTTTTGGGATGAAATGTTCTGTAGATATCTGTTAAATCCATTTGGTTCATAACTTCTTTTAGTTTCTCTATGTCTCTGTTTAGTTTCTTTTACATTGGTGAAAGTGGTATTTTGAAGTCTCCCAGTATTATTGTGTGTGTTTACTGTGTGTTATGAGCTTTAGTAAAGTTTCTTTTATGAGTGTGGGTGCCCTTGCATTTGGGGCATAGATGTGCACAATTTAGATTTCCCCTTGGCGGGTGTTTCCTTTGATGTATATGAAGTGTCCTTCCCCATCTTGCTTGATAACTTTTGGTTATTTTATTAGATATTCAAATGACATCTCCAGCTTATTTCTTCAAACCACTTGCTAGAAAACCTTTTTTTTCCAGTCCTTTACTCTGGGGTTGTGCCTGTCTTTGTCACCGAGGTATATTTCTTGTATGTAGCAAAAGAATGAATCCTGTTTACTTATCCAGTCTGCGAGCCTGTGTCTTTTTACTGGGGAATTGAGTCTGTTAATGTTGAGAGATATTAAAGATATAAAGATTTCTAGTTCCTATTATTTTTGTTGGGAGAGGTGGTGTTAAGAATGTATGATTCCCTTCTTTTAGGTTTGTTGTGAAATGTTTAACTTCTTGAGTATTCATGGCTGTAGTTACCCTCCTTGTTCCCCTCGTTACTGCAGACCTCCTGGGAGGCGGACAGGCTACAAGGTATGGGAGGGTATCAGGCTAATGATCTGGCCCAGGTGGAGAATGAGACCAGAAGCAAGGTGGAGCTTGTAGGGCAGGTAGGTGCTGTATCAGCTGGGCTCTGTGGGTATCCCAGCTGGCCTGATGTCTGGACCAGATTCTTAACTGTGTCCCTGGTTACAGCACACCTCCTGGGAGGCCTACAGTATATAGAGTATGGGTGGGTATAGGATCTGGCCCATGTAGGCAAGCAGACAGGAAGAAAAGTGGAGCTGTGTCTTTGGTTATTATGGACCTCCTGGGAGGCAGGCTGGCTGTTGTGTGTGGGCCCCCTTGCAGCTTTTCATAGTTTCTCTGTCCTGTACATTTATTGTTTTGATTATTATGTGGTGGGGAGATTTTCATTTTTGTTTCAAACTATTTGATATTATCTAAGCTTCTTGTACATATAAAGGCATATCTTTCTTTAGGTTGGGAAATTTTTCTTCTCTGATTTAGTGAAAAATATTTTCTGGGGCTTGTAGCTGGGAATATTTTCCTTCTATTTCTATTTTTCTTAGGTTTGGTCTTCTCATAGTGTCCAAGATGTTTTGTTGGATGTTTTCTGTCAGGAACTTTTTAGACTTAGCATTTTCTTTGACTGGTACCTCAATTTCTTCAATCATATCTTCTATGCCTGAGATTCTCTCTTCCATCTCCTGTATGCTATTGCTGATAATTACTGTAGTTCCTTTTCTCTTTTCTAGGTTTTCCATCTCCAGAATTGTCTCAGTTTGTGCTTTCTTTATTGCCTTTATTTTCATTTTCAGTTCTTTGACAGTTTAATTAATTTCTTTCAGTTATTTGATTTTACTTTTTTGTATTTCTTTAAGGTATTTATTTTTCTAAAGGCCAATATCATCTTTATAAGATTGGATTTAAGAGCATCTTCTTTTTTTTTTTTTTAATTAGATATTTTCTTCATTTACATTTCAGATGCTATCCCGAAAGTCCCCTATACTCCCCACCCCCTGTCCTGCTCACCTAAGGGCATCTTCTTATGCTTTGGATAGGTTAAAATATCCATACCTTGCTGGAGCAGGATAGCTGGTCTATGATGGTGCCATACTGTCCTGGCACTTGTTGATTATGTTCTTATGCTGTCCTTTAGTCATCTGGTTGTCCTGAGGCTAGTAGGACTCCTTAGCAAGGCAGGCAGAGCCTGACAATAGATCTCAGGACACAGAACACTGTGCACCTCTACTGACTATGCCCTCAGGTAGACCTGGAAGTCAGGGGATTAGTTAGGGAGAGGTCTAACCTGGGTGCACTTAGGACCCCAAAAGGTTCCTTGGGATGGCATGGTGAGGCATGGTCCAGAAGACTGAAGGACGACCACTCAAAACTCAAGTCTGCTGGTTGTACCCAAGGTGGACCTGAGTGGTGGTGGATTTCTGGGGGAGGGGTTGAGTGCGTCTGTTCCTGGATCACCTGCAGGTCTCCTGAGAGAAGCAGGACACTGCTGGGGTCTGCATGCCTTCTAACAGTGGCAGGGAAAGCTATGGGTCACACAATAGAGATCAGGGACCACACACTACTCACCACTGCTTTGTGCTGTTTCTTTTTATTTTTATTGAGGAGCATATAATGTAACGCGAAGTAGACTTGCATCTTTCCTTTCTCCATGAACCATGATGAGGCTCGTGAGAAAGTCTTCCTTGGATGCTCTTATCAACTGTAGAAGCATAGGAATACATGGACATATGTGAGAATCATTTGTTCATTCGAGGTGGGTAGGTGATGGAGAGAAAGGCTGTTCTGGAAATGAGCCCAGTAGCTCTGCTTCTCAGCCACTTGAGTCTGGGTTGAGAGTGAGTTCCACAGCAGACATCTGGTGGCTCTGATAACTCACACTGTCTGTGGATGGGATGGCGAGTCATTTCCTCTTCTTGGCAGACCTTAACTTCAGGTTTATTAGCCACACTTCTGCCACTCACTCTACTGTTGTCCCTCCCCAGGTCTCTGTTTGTATGGGCTGTATGGGCATACTCCACTCTCTCCACAGTTGTTCCATTCCACTCTGTGTAGTTGCTTTAGGCTACTCTCTCTCTCTCTCTCTCTCTCTCTCTCTCTCTCTCTCTCTCTCTCTCTCTCTCTCTCTCTCTCTCTCTAGTGATATATG
>NC_034593.1:4502751-4528210 GCF_900095145.1 Mus pahari | reverse complement strand
CTCTCTCTCTCTCTCTCTCTCTCTCTCTCTCTCTCTCTCTCTCTCTAGCTCTCTCTCTCTCTCTAGCTCTAGTGATATATGGGGCTAACAGGAACATACTGTTTGTGACTATAGATACTGCTGGTTATGTGAGCTGTGACAGCACCTGTGGATAGGATGCATATTTTATGTTGATATTAAAAATACTACCAATGCTGATATTCCACTGGGCTCACACTGAAGTAATGAAATCAGCTGAGTGAAATGCTCTTTCTTAAGGAGACGGAGGGGCATCAAGTTGACTTGAATTACTCTGTAGGTGAATAGCTGTTGAAGGCTTAAACAACCAGCATTAAATTGATTAGAGATAATTAGTATGCTCAGCTTACCCATTGTATCCAATTAGCACCTTAATGTATTTGTGAGAATGATCTTTTAGTACAATTAGGAAGTGAAGTGGGAAAAAATTCATTTGAGACTCTCACTAGAAGAACCCTGATAATTTGATGGAATGAAATTTAAACAATTCTCAGAAACTTCAAAAATATTTGGCTGATTTCCCCAGTATAATCAAAACCACTGCCTCCTAGCATAACTGTTTGCAATAATGGGAATATTCTGCTATCCAATATGGCAGTCATAGCCATATGGGCCAATCTGATATGGCTTGGGTTAAGGTGAACATTTTAATTTAATTTGATTTAATGGTTATGCAGAAAGTACAGACCAAATTGTTCAAATTGTTCAAGTTGCCAAATTGAGTTGTTTCTAAAGTGTTTGAGAAAGTAGAATGTTCTTAAATAACATTTTATAATGCAGTATTTTAAACTTCATCAGTCTTTCAAAATGACTACATGATGTGCGTTTTATTTTTACTTGGTACAGTGACGTCTCTGAAAATAGATGATTTATATAAAGTAACCTAATGGTTGAAATGATTATTTTTGGCTTATTTTAATTTCTAATTATCGGCACTTTGATTAGAGAATGTTGTTGCTTTTATTTTAATATTGTGGGAATGATGCATTATAGACTAAGAATGTGCATTTTTTCTTTTATATTAGATATTTTCTTCATTTACATTTCAAATGCTATCCCTTTCCAAGTTTCCTCTCTGAAAGTCCCCTATACCTTCCCCCTGCCCTGCTCCCCAGTCCACCTGCTCCCCCTTCCTGCCCTGGCGTTCCCCTGTACTGGGATATATGATCTTCGCAAGACCAAGGGCCTCTCCTCCCATTTATGGCTGACTAGGTTGTCCTCTGCTACAAATGCAACTAGAGACAAAAGCTCTAGGGGGTACTGGTTAGTTCATATCGTTGTTCCTCCTACATGGTTGCAGATCCCTTTAGATCCTTGAGTACTTTCTTTAGCTCCTACTTTGGAAACCCTGTGTTTCATCCAATAGATGACCGTGAGTATCCACTTCTGTATTTGTCAGGCACTGGCATAGCCTCACAAGAGATAGCTATATCAGAGTCCTGTCAGGAAAATCTTTCTGGCATATGCAATAGTGTCTGGGTTTTGTGGTTGTTTATGGGATGGATCCCTGGGTGGGGCAGTTTCTGGATGGTCCTTCCTGTCTCAGCTCTGAACTTTGTCTTTGTAACTCCTTCCATGGTTGTTTTGTTCACCCTTCTAAGAAGGAATGAAATATCCACACTTTGGTCTTCCTTCTTCTTGAGTTTCATGTGTTTTGCAAATTGTATCTTGGGTATTCTAACTTTCTGGGCTAATATCCACTTATCAGTGAGTGCACATCATGTGTCTTCTTTTGTGATTGGGTTACCTCACTAAGGATGATATCCTCCAGATCCATCCACTTGCCTAAGAATTTCATAAATTCATTGTTTTTAATAGCTGAGTAGTACTCCATTGTGTAAATGTACCACATTTTCTCTATCCATTCCTCTATTGAGGGACATCTGGGTTCTTTCCAGCTTCTGGCTATTATAAATAAGGCTGCTATGAATATAGTGGAGCATGTGTCCTTATTACAAGTTGGAACATCTTCTGGGTATATGCCCAGGAGAGGTATTGCTGGATCTTCCAGTAGTACTATGTCCAATTAAGAATGTGCATTTTAATAGTGGTTCTATGTTAAACTAAATTGTGTTTCTTATTTTACAGAACAGAGACGTACATGGATTATTTGTACCTTTAGTTTCATTTAGAGCTTGTTTTATTTAACAATATTTACTTAATGTTGAGTGATGTAATGATTGTGCATCTTATGTGGTATCATGTTTTATTTCAGTTTCTGTAGGTGAGCATAGTGCATGAGGGTAATTAGGGTATCCCTCATCGTAGACAGATGCCATATTTTGGGGAGTAATGCTATTAAACTCTTTCTTCTACCCTTTTGATACACACAATGCATCATTGTTCACTATATTCACTTTCCCTTGAACAGAACAGCAGACATTTCTCCTATTTATCTGGGACACTCTGCATTGAGCATCCTCTTCCACTGACTCGCCAACCTTTGGTAACCACTGTTATATCCCCAACCTCAATAACATTGTGAGTTTCACATGGGTGTGCTTATGCTGTGTTTGCCTTCTTGTATTTGGATAATTTATAGTGGTCCCCTGGTCCATTTGTGTTGTAACATAGAACACCATCTCCTTTTTAGTGGCTTACAACATCATGGTATCTCTCTCTCTCTCTCTCTCTCTCTCTCTCTCTCTCTCTCTCTCTCTCTCTCTCTCACACACACACACACACACACACACACACACACACTTTCCTACTTTATTCGTTTAGGTTGATTCTGTATGTTTACCACTGTGGACCGGGATGGCATAAGGATGCACATGCTGTTGTCTCCTTGGTCTAGTCATTTTGGACTGGGATTTCTGGTCAGTTGTTGTTTTTCTTCTCAAGCTGTCAGAGACTAATGGTGAATTCAATTCTGCTATTCATGTTTTCCTTTGTCCTTCCTATATTTTAGTTTTTCAGATATTGTCTTAGTTAGGGTTTCGTTGCTGTGAAGAGCCACCATGACCATGGCATTTAATTGGAAAGCATTTAATTGGTGCTGACTTACACTTTCAGAGATTTTATCTATTATCATGGAGTGACACATGGCAGCATGCAGGCAGACATGATGCTGGAAGAGCCAAGCATTCTACATTTTGATCCACAGGTCGCCTCTCATCCACATTAGGTGGAGTATGAACATAGGAGACATCAAAACCTGCCTACACAATGACATACTTCCTCCAACAAGGTCCTACCTACTGCAACAAGGCTACACCTCCTAATAGTGTCACTTCCCCACAGGCCAAGCATTCAAACACATGACTCTATGGGGCCCAAGTCTATTCAAACCACCAAAGTTATTGATGTTATATTTTTTGGTATACTGGCAATCTCTGATTAAAACAATTCTTCACTATGAATATATGAATATGTTCTAATTTAGTCTTCTGTAGCTGTATAAAACATTGATCAGAAGAAACTTGGGGAGGAAAGACTTTATTTCAGCTTATACTTCCACAACACAGTCTGTCATTAAGGCAAGCCAAGGCAGAAATGTGGAGGTGGGAACTGATGTTGAGTCCATGGAGGAGTGCCGCTTCTACTTTACTTTCTATCGTAACTCAATCTTCTTCCTTATTCAAACAGGGACTACCTGACCAGTGGGTTAGCCTCTTCTATACCAATCATTAATCAGGAAAACACCCCATAGACATGGCCACAGGCCACTATAATGGAGTCAATTCTTCTTTGTGGGCTTCTTCTATGATTCTTGTGTCAAGTTGACCCAAGTTACTGGCATAGTAACTCTTTGTGCTATTTAATTTTCATAGTGGATTTCAACTGGCCAGATAATAGGATTTAACCACTACATTTTTCTATTTCTCTTGTCTTCCCCCCTTCCATTTCTCTTCATTTCTTTTATTTTGCTGTTTATTCTCCTCCCCTACTTCTCTGTCTTTTCTCGCTCAGTCTCTCTGTTTCTCTCTGTCTCTCTTTTGTGTGATTATCCAACTTTTTCATTCAGGAATAAATTTAATCAATTTACATATATTAATATATGAATATATTTGAAGTTAATTAAAATTTCATGTTTTCATTTTGTTGCTTTAAAATCATCTGTGGTCACTCATGTGGTGGAACGTGCAAAGACAATATCATGGTGGAAGCAAGCAAATAGGTGATGGTGAGACAGAAGAGGAGGAGAAGGCTAGTGTTTACGTGTTATGAAGAGGGGAAGAACTGAAGACATGAAGGTTGCTGTTGTTCTTGGCTTCTTGGAAAATGATAAATCCTACTGTTTACCAACAGGACCAGTAAAAAATGTAAGTGCCAGAGAACCTATGGCTTTTTCATTTGAGAAAACTGACCACTGTGTGAATCACTGTGACTCCCAAAGTGGCATCCTAGTCCAAGAAGAAGAGCAGGACCTGCAGCATGGAGATCACAGATGACTCACATGTCCTGCTCTATTGCTTCTTACCATTGGCCTATCTGCTCATCCCTAGGTTTTATGTGGTTCAACCAGAAGAATGGATGACACAATGTTGAATTATAGCTTTTCTGTGCTATGTTTAACTTTGTCTAGGGATTATTTAACCATCCTAGTTTTCAGAAGAAGATGCTGTTGCTGGAACAGTGCATGTAGGCACTACTACAATGATCAAGTATGTGATGGAGAGATGAAAGAGAAAGTGAAGTGGAACAGTTTCTGTGCTATGGAGAGGCATAGCTGGAGACACAAGGGTGATGAAGAACAGCCTGATGTGAGTAACCTGCACTACCACCTGATCCCATGGTGAAGTTCCTGCCTATGCTGCTGCCCAGGGCAATGTCTGGGTTCATGGTCTGCTGTGTTGATGTCCTGTGGCCTTTGTTAATACCAAAGGCTGAGCAGTTGGTCCCACCCCCAACCTGGGCAGCATGAGAGAGCTGGATCCCAGAGATAGAATGCTGGTCCTGTCATCCCATTTGCTGACTCTAATACTCAGGAGAGCCAGAGTGGCCCACACCTCTCCTGGGTAGCACAGTAGAGCTGGCCTTGGTAGCAGTGCCACTGAGCTGCCCCTACCCCTGACTTGCAAGGCACCACTTTCCTTGGCAAAGTGCAAGAGCTGGCCGTTGTGGTGTGTGTGCAGAAGAGTTGGCAGGCAGACCACCAACTCAGTTACTACCCAGGCCCAGATCCAGGACTTTGAGTTAGCCCATCCCAACATCTACTCCGTTTATGAACTGCAGGAGAGTGTAAAGCTGCCAGTCCTGCCGAGCTAAAGCTTCGGAGTCTCTGTGACCCAGGATATTCAGGAGTAGTCAGGCAGGGGTCAATATTGAATGTGTGGCAGAAGTCATAGGCCTAAGTTTTTGTTATTTTAGTTCAAGGCCTTAACATCATCTTTGGACTTCTAGACATTACAGGTGTAAAAATCAAGGCACTTATCCTGGCTCCAACCTCCTTCTTCTGCCTACAATTTCTGATAGGATCATTCTCAGATGACAAGGCATATGATATTTGTTCAACTGAATCTACATGACATCATTTTTTTGTGATTACAACACTTTATGGTCAACAGTTTCTATGGTTTGCACAACCAGAACATTAATTAGAAAAAAATTAAAAATACAGTGGACTGAAATTTTGTAATTAAATTGTTCATCATCTAGTGTTTGAGGTTGAAGTACAATTTTAAAACATGGCACTTAAGAACCAGCAGGTAAAACTTCCTTCTAGCTAAATGTGTATAGACAAATCAGTCTCCGTTATAGATGCTGAAAGATTTAAAATACAAGAACTATGAAAACAAGGGTATTTCAATGATTCTTTTATTTCCAATACACTTATTTTTTATAGTTAAAATGACTTTATCTTTAGCTCTCTTTTTTTCTGCTCCTTCATTTCTGCAGAGTTGAATAATAGTGAGCTCTACCTCAGTGCATCTAGGGAAAATAATAAGTCACTTGAACCCAGTCAGAACTTCATGTAGTCAGCATGGACTTATCACTGCCTCTCTATTGTTAATGTAGGGTTGGTTAGGAGAAGCTTCTTGATTGGAAGTTGCCATGAGACAAATGCCTGGAAAGCCTGCCTTGTCTCAGCACTCTCCACTGTCCAGAGGCAGGGATACTGCAAGTTCAAGGGCCACCTGATACATGTGGAGAGAACATGGCAAGGAGGGAAGATCTCCTCTCAAAATTCATAGAAAAGTAAAGTAAATGGGGATGTATCTCATGCCCCCTTCCCTCTTTCATAAGAAAGACCAGGGGTGTAAGTCTCTTCACATCTTGATTCTAACCTGGGAAGATGTTTGTTCACTGTTATTGAGTAAATGATACAGACCAAAAGGAGAAATTAGTAACTAATGAAAAATCCAATCGGTCATCATAGTTTAGTGTCATGGCTCAAAACAACTTAACATATTTGTGAAACATACTAACATATATATACACATATACATACACACACACATATATATACATATATGTATATATATATGAACATATTTCTAAAATTTCTTTTAAATGTTTGAGATGAATAGACATTCATATTTGTGGACTATTTTTAATCAATCCACTTTAGGCAAGCATTAAATTTGTTGATGAGTATCATGGAATTATTCTACAGAGACAGAAAAAAAATCATGACATTGCATGTATAAACAAAAAGATTGAATAGGAGAGTAGGGTATTGCATCAATGTAGCCTCAACTCATTTAAGAATTGTATCCCAGTGTTACAATTGGGTCCCTGGGTCTCATGCTGAAAAAGGCCATCTGAGGACTCCTTTGAATGTGTTTTCCAGAAAATGAAGATATGCTACATTTTACTGGATGACCTACTTAGGCCTAAATTTAGATATTAAAAATATTACAATCAGGAGGAGTTTGTTGTGTTAATTATTTTGAGCTCTATGGCTAAATTTATGTCTCAAATATGGTCCTGCTGCAGAGAGCTACCTATAGAAGTCTCAAGGAAGACTTTCTAAAGTTGTTGAGCTTTGGCTATGGAACAGAGGGCTGCATGGGAGGTCCAGAATTCTGCCCTGTCTCTCTCTCTCTCTCATGTCTAGGTCATTCTCAAGAAACTCTGGGTCCCCTATGTTTAATGATAAGATATAGTCAAAAGATCTTTGCCAAGAGCAGCAAGGATATTATTGGTCTATTTAGAAAGTAGAATATAAATTACTGGATTAACATACCTGAAGGTAGTGTTTTAATCTCCTCAAATACAAGATGTTACGTTCTTAAATTGCTTCCTACTTTTTATTTTAATATTTCAGTGTACCTTAACATTACAGTATTTCTGTGAAAGCATTTTAAATATTGAATTTATACTGTAATTTAAGTTGAGGTTCTACATAATAGTGGATATTCAGTTAAACTATAGCATCAACATAGGTGCCATAAATTTGTTTTATTTTATTTTTTATTTTTCCTGGTTATGGATATGGTTTACTGGAATGGTAGGACATAAGATAAAGTTTAAAAAAGGAGGTTGGCATGGGGCAAAGTTTAGAAAAAAATAGGTATGAACTTCTAGGAGACTTTTCCTAGGGAGTGACACAAGTGCTTAATTTCCCTAGTGACAAGTTGAGACACTAGGAATGAGGTCAACTAGTGTGGAGTGACAACCATAGGTGGAAGGGTTTCTGAGGTTTCATTGAGGGCTAGTCACAGAGATAGTGTCTCCCTAACAAAATTCCAGACTCTTGGGAGAAAAGTTCCCATGCACTAGCAGGAGCTTCCAATGGCAGCAATGGTGAGCAGATTGTGCTAAATCTTCTTATGCATGCTATGTAACAACCCTATTTCATAAGCACACGTTTATAATCTTGGTTGATCTAGTTAAAATGCTGAGGTCAGCATTTCATACCTATTGAGACCTGCATAGATCACATCCAGTGGGTTGAGTTTTCTGCATGTATCAGCTCATTAACCCCTCACAGGACCCATGGGAAACAATGTCCACTTAATCCGCTATGAATTTGAAGCAAGCAGAAATTAAATAATGAAACTAGAGACTCTCAGGATATATCAGGGTAAAACTGAATCAACACATGGAAGTAGTTATCACTGCCTGATAGCCCAAAGCTAGACACGTGACCTTTAAGTTTAACACATCTGGAATATACATGTTAATACCTTGTGCCTCATCTACTTAATTCATTAAAATTCATAATTTTAACTAATTCATTAAAAATATAAAAATTGTACAAGAACACACCAAACCTTGATTTTCTGTTTTACTGAAAGTTTCATGTCAATAAAATGGTGGGTGACAATGTTTGCCTTGTAGATTCCTATTTTGTCCAAGATAATCAAAACTGGAGCTTATATGGCTCAGTAAAATATGTTTAACTTCTCAAAGTGTAACCTGGGGATGTGAGTCTAAAAGCAGCTTAGAGAAGACTGCAAATCTGTAGATGCTAAACAGGATTTCTGTTCTAGGCTAGGTCTCCTCGAGTTAGCTACAATGGGCTATGTGCTATTAAAGAGAATTTTCTTGTATCTCTCAATGGGAGGGCCTAATCTGGCATAAGAGTAATCTTTGCTTTTTGCTGTATAGCATACTTCTTTAACTTGGTGTTTCTCACTGATGAGTACAGGAGACAGAAACTAGGTTGGTAGGACAGGGGTTAACAGTTCTGGAATGTCCTTCCTTCCTAGGGCTAGGCACATTAGAGGAGCATCCTGTCTCCTGCGCCATGGTGGGAATCTCTACCCAAAGGCCTTTTCTCTCTACACAGATGAGACTGAAGGAAGATACCTGGACATCTGGTAGGGCCAATTGGACCAGTCTGTCCCCTCCCCACACCTCACACCAGCTTCTTCTGTAAGTTGTAATAATGGAGACCAGCAGTTCTACAGTACTCTTTCCTGGGATCCCCTTGTTATGGCATAGCCTGCTAAGTTCCACCCATGAATGTAAAAAATACTTCTCTCTGAAACTCATCATCTGTGGTCTGTAATTTCATTCTTCATATTTGGGGACAAGAACCCAAAGTCCAGTGGCTTGGTGAGAATCGGTTATTTTGGAATCAGTTCTTGTCTAAATTAAAAGGATTGAAAATTTAAAAATAAGAAAAATGAAAAGAGCTCTCAATGCCTTCATAAAAACAAGCTATGTTTGTATTTTCTTCCAGTCCACATTCATGTTTATGTTTCTTTGTTTTTCCTTTCGTGTTATTTTATTTTAAAATTTAGTATACAAATGAAAGTAATGAGCTTCATTCTGGCTAAAAATTCTTTGGAATTTTAATGTTCATATTTAGCATTTTATGCTTTTAATATAATTTTTAGGCTGAATCCCAGCAATGGGATCACTGAAACAGAAAATGAATGTTCTTGTTCCACTCATGAGAGGCACTGCCAGAGGTTCTCCAGAAGTGCCATTGTCTCTCCTGATTTCTAGCAGTGGGTGACTTTGCCCTTTATCCCTCTTTTCTTCTTATCCTATTTGCCCTTTTGATATTTTGTACCTAGCAACAACTTTTCATGAAAATACAAATGATCCAAAAGAAACACAGCATAAAAATTGTTTTCTAAACATTAAGCTATGTTTACACAGTAGATTTTTATAGAAGTCCCAATGATGTTGAAATGCATATTCAAGTTCATCTTTTCTAGAAGGCTTATCTAGCTCAAGTTAATTTACCACTCACTTCTTTCCCCTCCTAGGTATAGAGATATGAATTTTCACATTATTTGTATTACTTGTAATTCTTGCCCTAATGCATACTTTATTTATCATTTGGCAAAGGTACATAGAACTTGAGCAATTCTTTCCTTATTGAATTTTTCCTAAGAGCAAAGTTTCTTATTTACAATTCAAATGATGCTGGCTTGAGTAGCAAAAGCCTGACCTTGCAAGTATATGATTCCAGGAAACAACACAATTAGCTTATAAAATACTCTAAAGAAAAATTAAAATATTGATTCACAGAGGCAGAGTTTCAGGTTAAAATAACCAACTAGTGTCTTACAAATCTTAAGTTCCTAAAGAAGGAATGTATTTTACTCAGCATAATTCTGTTCTATATGAAAAAATTAAGTGAATTTCCTTTATCTATAACTTCTGGAGGGAATTGTGTGCAAGAAAACAAATTTCTCCGTCACCATCTATCTCATTCAAATGAAACTGCAAATGGATGGAATTACATATGTTGTAGTGGTATCAGTGGATAACAGGGCTTGCTGTGCACCCTGATGGATTCTAGGCTATTATATTCCAGAATAAGGAACTGGTCAGGGATAGAGGTAGAGGGGGTTATAAAGAGACAGTCCATTTCTGAGGACTTTACACAGCCATGTAAAGGATCTGGGCTTTTATGTCACATATAATGACTGCTCATGTATCATTTGCATAGTGTATGCTTTTTAATACACGCTGTCTCTTACATCTGGTACTTGTAATTAGACATACAACTTTGCATGTCTAATTACATTCTTAAATCTCCACCCTTGTATATGAAGCCTAGGCAAGCTTCCACAGAACTTGCCGTTCTGTTTCTATAGGTTAACTCAAACCCTTGCTCCCTGTGACGCTTTGCCAAGATCAGAGGCTATGGATCTGTTGACTAGTACTTTGTGTATAGTCTTCTTTCTCTTTTAAAGTAATTGCATTTAATAATTAACAATTATTTAATGTCAAAATTTCTCTGTTTTAGTTACCCTGTCATTTCCTTCTCTAGAAGGGACAAGAGAGGAACCGACGACAGGAAGAATCTTAGGACAAAGGTCTTCTGAGATGGGATTTGGATAATTAGTCTGGGGCTTCAAGTGACAAGAACAGAATATGGTATAAGAAAAAAGATCATTGAAATCTTTGCTGATACATACATATATGTGTATATGTATTCATTTATATGATATACTAGGGGAATATATGTAGTGTTCATTTCATATCAAGGAGGATGGAAATAACAGTAGAAATACCATAGTAAATGTATTGAAGTGGGACCAGTTCTTAAAAGCTCTGAATTACAACCTGAGTTATAACCTGGCTCCCTAGAAAGGCCCATTTAAACTCTCTGTTCCTAGATACGGGTGTGAGTTCTACCACAACTGATGTGAATTCTTTGGTCTCAGTAGAAATGATAGTATACTGGAACATGTCAGGCCATGTGGTCAGTTGGCAAAGACAAGACATGTTTATTAGAATGCCAGAAGAGACAGAAGTGTGATCAGAATACATTGTCTACAGAGCTCTCGGATTGCACATAAGACAGTATGGTGCCACTAAGAGTAAAATAGGTGTGTGTCCTACGAAAACATTCCTTGGATGCTTTGGGGGGTTACCATGGTTCCAGAGCTAACCTGACCTCAGGCCTGCTGCCTCTTTGTGATGATTCAGATCCTTTGAAGAACCCCACAACAATGCCATAGGTTTATACTCTGAATCTATCTCATACATTAGTGTCTGAGCACTGGGGAAAGAATTACCCATTAAAAACTCCTGAACATCAGTTATTAATTCCCATCAATCCCAAACACCATTACGGAAACAGCCAGATATAGTCAGCTCAGATGTAACTCACAGTGCACTCATTGAGTTCATATGTTCTTCCTGATGTCAGTTCAATAGTTTCTGAATGCAGAAGTGGATTATAAAATTGTTGGCATCTAGGAGAAACATCTGATTTCCTTTGACTCATTGGATAGAGTTGTATAGAAAGGCTAATGAAAATTTTTAAATGTTCTTGTTCTCTATAAAGATGTTAAGTCAGAAGCAAAATGCATCTAAGAGGATTTTAATTTATTAATGTAATAGTTTTGAATACTAAGGGCTGGAATTATTAATCACATCTTGGTTTTACTTGCCTGCTCCACATATGCAGAAGTTGGATGATTCTGAGAGACTGACTACACTGTTCTAAAGTTTATCAGGTGTAGAGTCTGCAACACTTCAAGATGTACTCTCCTGAATGAAGAAAATGAGTACACTCCCTGGCAATTGATGTGCAGTCACTTACCTGGTTAACACTTCTTTCTTAATGCATTTGTAGGGATCCATGGAAAAGTTTGCTTTCACTTGGCACAGCCAACATTGCACCTTTGCTGTTTTGCCTGACTGCATCAATTCCCCTGTGTTCTGGCACAGAACAGCCTGCAAACGTCACAATTGCCCTACTTTGAGACAAACACTTATGATTTGGGATCGTTTTGCTGATTGGATATAGAGAGCAGGAAGTAGTAATATCCTTTTTGTTTTAGCAAGACACATGTGAACCAGAGGTTGAGAGAGAAAACACAAAAATTCCATACTCTGCCTTGATACTGTAGTTCCTGGGGTTCTAATGATCAGGGGACAGGTTGACTTTCAGGCAGAGGACAGACGACTGTGCCAGGTACAAAAAGAAAAGAGGCTCATTTAAAGTCACTTAGATTCTTTTTAATTGAAAGTTTCATATTTATGGAACATGTGAGCTGATAGCACAGAACCTTGTACAATCTGTTCCCCTTCTTTACACTATTTCCTCTCCATTAACATCATCAATTAATATGACCCATTCACTCTTATCGGATGAACCAATATTAGCACACCATTATAACTGAAATCTCAATATTATTCAGAATTTCTTAGTTTTAAACTGAATGTGCTGTTTTGTGCTAGGATTCCACACAAATTGTCAAGTAAACTGTCAAGTCTCTTAGGCAACTCTGAATAGATGGTTTCTCAGATTTTCATTGTACTTGAAAGCACAGGACCAAGAATACTTTGGCGACTTTCATGCACTGTATAAAGCCTGAATTAAGAAGTAAAAAATCTCCCCCCAAGATTAGATCAGAGATGTTAGATAAAAAGATCGCATAAACAAAATCCTATTCTTGTTCTTATCGCATTAAAGGAATAGACCTTCAATTGTATGAAGTTGCCCCTGTGACTTAGATTATTCTTGTCAGACATTTTTAGTGCTCAGCAACTGGTTTTCCATCCTGTGCTCTTGGAAGGAGCTCAGGGTTCATGGCCCATGCTGAGAGAGTCAGAAAAGACATCTCCTGTCCTGGAAGGTGGGGCAGCTTCCTGGGTTACTTGAAATTCTATTTGCATAGACATTAATTTTGCTGTCTTGATTGCTGTCTTACTTATTCAATAATCTGTTTATCTATTTTTGTGACTGTGGGATCACATATATGTTCTGCATTCTGGGTTACATGTCAAAACTAATTCATGCCTAATGTTAAAACAACCGCAAGTTTGCTGCCATGAACCTCTTTCAGTCACCTCTTTCCTTTCTGTGGCACACAGCGACTGTTATTATGTCTGTGGGTGCTTTATCTAATTGTGTTCTGGGGGGTATAAGATGCTTCTAGTTTATTCCATGTTTCATTTTGTTTAAACCAGTACATTTGGTAAGACATGATATCTTCCATTAAAAATAGGAAATGCTGAGCTGATCTTGTGCCACAGTGCCTAATGCTGATCCTGTGCCACAGCTCTCCGTACCCAAATACTGCCAGGAGAGAACTGGCCTCCCAGGAGTGCAGACAAGCCTATGAGCACAGGTAAGACCACCACTTCTGCTCAGAGGGACCTGCTGGGAACCCTCAGGATACAGGAACAGAGGAACAGCCTGGGACAGGAGCCTGCTAATTTCCCTCTGCACCCAAAGATGATCCTGTGCCACAGTGCTACATACCCAAATACTGCCAGGATAGAGTTGGTCTCCCAGGAGTGCCAACATGCCTGTGAGCACAAATTCAAGACAGCAAGTCCAGCTAACACAAGCGATAACAAGATGGCAAGAGGCAAGGGCAAAAACATAAGCAACAGAAACCAAGACTAAGTGGCATCATCATCTCCCACCACAGCAAGCCCTGGATATCCCAACACATCAGAAAAGCAAGACTGATTTAAAATCACTTCTCATGATGATAATAGAGGACTTTAAGAAGGACATAAGTAACCCCCTTAAAGAAATAGATGAGAACACCGATAAACAGCCCTTAAAGAGGAAACACAAAAAATCCCCCAAAGAATTACAGGAAAACACGACCAAACAGGAGAAGGAGTTGAAAAAAACAATCCAGGATCTAAAAATGGAAATAGAAACAATAAAGAAAACAAAGGGAGACAACTGTATAGATGGAAAACCTAGGAAAGACATCAGGAGTCATAGATGCAATCATCACCAACAGAATTCAAGAAATGGAAGAATCTCAGGTGCAGAAGATACCATAGAAAACATTGACACAGCAGTTAAAGAAAATGTAAAATGCAAAAGGCTCCTAACCCAAAGCATCCAGGAAATCCAGGACACAATGAAAAGACCAAGACTAAGGATAACAGGTATAGAAGAGAGTGAAGACTCCTGACTTAAAGGGTCAGTAAACATCTTCAACAAAATTATAAAAGAAAACTTTTCTAACCTAAAGAAAGAGATGCACATAAACAAATAAGAAGCCTACAGAACACCAAATAGATTGGACCAGAGAATAAATTCCTCCCATCACATAATATGCAAAACACAAAATGCGCAAAACAAAGAAAGAATATTAAAAGTAGTAAGGGGGAAGGTCAAATAACACATAAAGGTAGACATATCAGAATTATACTAGACTTCTCATCAGAGACTAAGAAAGCTAGAAGATCCTGGGCAGATCTCATACAGACACTAAGAGAACACAAACACCAGCTCAGACTACTATACTCAGCAAAACTCTCCATTACCATAGGCAGAGAAACCAAGGTATTCCATGACAAAACCAAATTTACACAATATCTTTCCTCAAATCCATGCCTAAAAAGGACAGTAAATGGAAAACACACAAGGAGGGAAACTACACCCTAAAAAAAAGCAAGAAAGTAATCTTCTTTCAACAACCCCAAAAGACGATAGCCACACACACATAAAAATAACATCAAAAATAATAGAAAGCAACAATCACTATTTCTTAATATCTCTTAACATCAATAGAGTCAATTCACCAATTAAAAGACATAGACTAATAGACTTGATATGTTAGTAGGACCCAGCATTTTGCTGAACACAGGAAATATACCTCCGTGTCAAAGACAAATACTATCTCAGAGTAAAGGCCTGGAAAACAATTTTCCAATCAAATGGTCCCAAGAAACAAGCTTGAGAAACGATTCTAATATCAAAGAAAATCAACTTTCATCCAAAAGTTATCAAAAAGAATAAGGAAGAACACTTCATACTCATCAAAGGAAAAATCTACCAAGATGAACTCTCAATTATGAACATCTATGCTCCAAATGCAAGGGCACCCACATTCATAAAAGAAACATTACTAAAGCTCAAAGCACACATTGCACCTCACACAAAAATAGTGGGAGAATTCAACACCCCACTCTCATTAATGGACAGATCATGGAAACACAAACTAGATTGAGACACGGTGAAACTAACAGAAGTTATGGACCAAATGGATATCTACAGAACATTTCCTCCTAAATCAATAGGATATACCTTCTTCTCAGGACCTCATCATACCTTTTCCAAAACTGACTATATAATTGCTCACAAAACAGACCTCAACAGATATAAGAAGTTTGAAATAATCCCATGCATCTTATCAGATCACCACTGATTAAAGCTGGTCTTCAGTAGCAACAAAAACAATAGATAGTTCACATATGCATGAAAGTTGAACAACACTCTGCTCAATGATAACTTTGTCAAGGAAGAAATAAAGAAAAAGACTTTTTAGAATTTAATGAAAGTGAAGGTACAACATACCCAAACTTAGGGGACCCAATGAAAGCAATGCGAAGAGGAAACCTCATAGCTCTGAGTACCTCTGAAAAGAAACTGGAGACAGCATATATTAGCAGCTTAACAGCACACCTGAAAACTCTAGAACCAAAAGAAGCAAATACACACATGAGGAGTAGACAGCAGGAAATAATCACTCAGGGCTGAAATCAACCAAGTAGAAACAAAAAGAACTATACTAACAATCAACAAAACCAGGATCTGGTTCTTTGAGAAAATCAACAAGATAGATAAACCCTTAGCCAGACAAACCAGAGGGCACAGAGACTATCCAAATTAACAAAATCAGAAATGAAAAGGGAGACCTAATGTCAGAAACTAGGGAATTCAAAAAATCATTAGATACTACTACAAAAGCCTATACTCAACAAAACTGGAAAATCTGGATGAAATGGACAATTTTCTAGACAGATAGCAAATGCCAAAATTAAATGAGGATCAGATAAACCATCTTAACAGTCCCATAAGTCCTAAAGAAATAGAAGCAGTTATTAAAAATCTCCCAACCAAAAAAATGCACAGGACCAGATGGTTTTAATGCAGAATTCGATCAGACCTTCAAAGAAGACCTAATACCAAAACTCTTCAAACTATTCCACAAAATACAAACAGAAGAAACTCTACACAATTCACTCTATAGAGTTATAGTTATACTGATACCAAAAGCTCAAAAAGACCCAACAAAGAGAGCTTCACACCAATTTTCTTATAAATATGGATGAGAAACTACTCAAAAAAATTCTTGCAAACTGAATACAAGAACACATCAAAATGATCATTCACCATAAACAAGTAGGCTTTATGCCAGGGATGCAGGGATGGTTCAATATATAGAAATCCATCAATGTAATCCACTACATAAACAATCTCCAAGAAAAAAAAACCTACATGATCATGTCACTAGATGCTGAAAAAGCACTTGACAAAATTCAACATTTCTTTCTGTTAAAATTCTTGGAAAGATCATGAATTCAAGGCCCATACCTAAAGATAGTAAAAGCAACATACAGCAAACCTATAGCCAACATCAAACTTAATGGAGAGAAACTTGAAGCAATCATACTAAAGTCAGGGACTAGACAAGGCTGCCCTCTCTCTCCCTATCTATTCAATATATTACTTGAAGTTCTAGCTAGAGCAATTAGACAACAAAAGGAGGTCAAAGGGATGCAAATTGGAAAGGAAGAAGTCAAAATATTACTATTTGTAGTTGACATGATAGTATACTTAAGTGACCCCAAAACCTCAACCAGTGAACTCTTAAACCTGATAAAAAAATGTTCAGCAAAGTAGCTGGATACAAAGTTAACTCAAACAAATCAGTAGACATCTGTTACTCAAAGGATAAACCAGCTGGGAAAGAAATCAGTGAAAGGACACCCTTCACAATAGTCACAAACAATATAAAATATCATGGTGTGACTCTAACCCAACAAATGAAAGATCTGTATGACAAGAACTTCAAGTCTCTGAAGAAAGGAATTTAAGATCTCAGAAGATGGAAAGATATCCCATGCTCATGGATTGGCTTAATAGAGTAAAAATGGCCATCTTGCCAAAAGCAATCTGCAGATTCAATGCAATCCCCATGAAAAGTCCAACTCAATTCTTCATAGAGTTATAAAGGGCAGTTCTCAAATTCATTTGGAATAACAAAATACCCAGGATAGCAAAAACTATTCTCAACAATAAAAGAACTTCTGGGGGAATCACCATTCCTGACCTCAAGCTGTACAGAGCAATAGTGATAAAAACTGAATGGTATTGGTACAGTGACAGGCAGGTAGATCAATGGAATAGAATTGAAGACCCAGAAATGAACCCATACATTTATGGTCACTTGATCATTGGTGATCATGAGGGAGCTACAACCATCCAGTGGAAAAAAGACAGCATTTTCAACAAATGGTGCTGGTTCAACTAGCGGTTAGCTTGTAGAAAAATGCAAATCTATCCATTCTTATCTTCTTGCACAAAGCTCAAATCCAAATGGATCAAGGACCTCCACATAAAACCAGATACACTGGAACTAATAGAAAAGAAAGTGGGGAAGAGCCTCAAGCACATGGGCACAGGGGAAAATTTCCTGAACAGAACACCAATAGCTTATGCTCTAAGATCAAGAATTGACAAATGGGACCTCATAAAATTGCAAAGCTTTTGTAAGGTAAAGGACACTGTCAATAGAACAAAATGGCAACCAACAGATTTGGAAAATATCTTTACCAATTCTACATCTGATAGAGGGCTAATGTCCAATATATACAAAGAACTCAAGAAGTTAGACTCCAGAGAACCAAATAACAGTATTAAAAATGGGGTACAGAGCTAAACAGAGAATTCTTACCTGAGGAAATTCGAATGGCTGTGAGGCACCTAAAGAAATGTCCAACATCCTTAGTTATCAGGGAAATGCAAATCAAAACAACCCTGAGATTCCACCTCACACCAGTCAGAATGGCTAAGATCAAAACTCAGGTGACAGCAGATGCTGGTGAGGATGTGGAGAAAGAGGAACACTCCTCCATTGTTGGTGGGATTGCAAGCTGGTACAACCACTCTGGAAATCAGTCTGGTGGTTCCTCAGAAAATTGGAAATAGTTCCATCTCAAGACTCAGCTATACCATTCCTGGGCATATACCCAAAAGATGCTTCAACATATAACAAGGACACATGCTCCACTGTGTTCATAGCAGATGTCCCTCAACAGAGAAATTGATACAGAAAATGCAGTACATTTATACAATGAAATACTACTCAGCTATTAAAAACAATTTCTTCTTGAAATTTGCAGGCAAATGGGTGGAACTTGAAAATATCATGAGTGAGGTAACTCAGTCATAAAAGAACACACACAGTATATTCTCACTGATAAGTGGACATTAGTGCAAAAGTTCAGAATACCCAGGATTCAATTCACAGACCATATGAAGCCTAAGAAGAAGGAAGACCAAAGTATGGATGCTTCAGTGCTTCTTAGAAAGGTGAACAAATTACTCAGAGGAGGAAATATGGAGACAAAGGGTGAAGCAGAGACTGAAGGAAAGGCCATCAGGAGACTGCCTTGCCAAGGGATCCATTTCATATATAGCCACCAAACCCTGACACTATTGTGGATGTTGGGAAGTGCTGGCTGATGGAAGCTTGATAAGGTTGTTTCCCTGATAGACTCTGCCAGAGCCTGACAAATACAAAGGTGGATGCTCCCAGACAACCATTGGATTAAGTGTGTGTGGGGTGGGGTGGGGGGTCCCTGATGGAGGAGTTGGAAAAGGGACTGAAGGAGCTGAGGGGGTTTTGCATCCCTATGGAGAGAGCAAGAGTATCAATAGAACAGACCCCCCCCCCCCAGAGCTCCAGGGGACTTGACCACCAACAAAAGAATACACAAGGAGGGACCCATGGTGCTGGCCTCATAAGTGGCAGAGGATGCCTTGTTGCATATCAATGGGAAGAGAGGCCCTCAGGCCCTCCAGTGTTCAATGCCCCATTGTAAGGTAATGCCAGGGTTAAAAGAAGGGAGTGGGTGGGTTGTTGGGGGAGCACCCTCGTAGAGGCAATGGGAGAGGGTGGGGTAGGGGATTTCTGAAGGGGGAGACCTAGAAAGGGGAAAACATTTGAAATGTGAACAAAGAAAATATCTAATTAAAAACAGCAACAGCAAGGAAGAGAAGTGCATTTTAGTTAAAGATAGATACCACTGAATAGTAAAAGAATGAACAAAAGTACTGGGGGGGGGGGAGGATCAGGAGCAAGCAGGCATCCCTATTGTAATACATGACAAAACAGACTTCAGATTAAAACTATAGCCATAAGTGGCAGTTCCTTAATGAGGAATCATTTAGCTAAAAAGATATTACTATATAAATATATATGAACCAAACTCTAATAGAACCTATTTCATTAAAAATGCACTCCTGGATTTAAACACACAATATTAACACATTGTTAGTAGGGATTTCAATACCACACATTCTCCAATAGACAGGCCATCAAGACAAAAAGTAAACATCAGAATTCATTGACACCATACATCAAATGGGCTTAATGATTTAAAAAAAAAAAAAGGAAATGCATATTATGGGTTATTTACTTTGTTCTTTACTGGGTGTGACATTATTCTGATTTTGGTCATAAGCAGGTAGTGATCAGTCATTTTCTTGGCTTTAATGTTTCCTACTTTGCAGAAAGTTCTACCCTGTTATATGCCCTTTGTGTATGTGTTACAGGATAGATGATTCTCATTTCATGCATGAAGAAACTTTCCATGATATGGCTTCTAATATATGCTTTCAGTTTTAGGAGGATGAAGCTAGTAGTTTGCTTTTCCTCAGCATATGCACTTACTTTCAGTTTTAGGAGGATGAAGCTGTAGTTTCCTTTTCCTCAGCATATGCACTTACTTTCAGTTTCTTTAAATTGGACTCCCTGGGAGTTGTCCATAGCAAACTTATGACCACAGTGAATTTACATTTTGTTCTCCTGTGGATTGATTTTTCACTCTTATTTCAAAGCATAAAATAATTAGAATAAACACCATGGGACACCTTAAACTGCTTCATATCCCTTGCTAACCATTATCTTTTCTAAGAGATGAAATAAAATCCCCACATTCCAATATGTAAAGAATTTAATGGAGACTGGGAACATCAGTAACGTTACCCTGGAATAGACAACTGCATAGGAACTTTAAGGCCATGTACTTCTCTGGTAAAAATGAATGTATCACTTACAGTGGACTGGTGGGGCTGGGTGATCTCTCTAAATGCCTCACTATCAGAGACAGAAATGGAATTTCAATTAATTTCATTGTCCTTCTTGGTCATAGTTCTGATAGCCTTGTGCACAGCTCATTCCTTTTTATAGGACTATGCTTGATGGACTTTGAAATTACAGACCACAAACTTCTTTTTAATTAAAGAAAGTACCTCCTTATACTCTGTACTGCACTCTAGTGTTAGTTTGGTAACCAGGAAGGAGCACTGAACAAGGAGTTTTCCTGCAGTGACTTGTACAGTTCACAGCCTTGTAGAAACTTACGGGAATATTCTGGGAAGAATGCACAGCCAAGTTCCCCAGGGCTCAACTGAGCCATCCACTGATCTGTGGGTAACGGATGACCACAGTTACATGCTCTAATTGAACTGCTTTTGGGCTTTCTCTAGGTTTTATGAGAAAAGGCCCTTATAGTTCCCAGAACTCAGACCCATGCTGTCACCACAGCCCTGCAGCTGAGTTTCTCTCTTGAGTGGGCATATATTTAACTATATTTCAATTTTAGAATTGTGGTGCCCAGGGTCTTAGTAAGTCCATTGTCTTTTCAACTTTAGTTGTTTCTCCTTTTCATTATTTTCTAGATAATTTTAAGCACATACCATTGAAAGATGCAACACAACTCTGTACATGGCTAGTCAGCCTTGCTATAATTAATGCAGGTGAGTGTCACCCGTAGAAAATCCCACCACACTAGGTCATTGCTCTCACTGGAGCACTAGCATGAGCTAGGGTGTTCTTCACAGCTCCATGTAATCTGGGAGATCAAATTGAAACTACACAGAACCAGTTTCTTACTGAGGAATCTCTCACATACTTGTCACATATAGCAACTGAAACCCTGAAGCTTAGGTCACAGCACGAAATGGCCATTTTAAGTTGGTGCTTTTTAAATGCATTTATGGTTTTTCTAGGAGACAATTATGAGATTATTTTGGAGACATTATGTATGTTTTTGATATTTATATAGCATATGGCAACACATCGAAGACAGTAAATTTAGATTAATCAGCCTTTGGAGGTACCATCCAATCACTTCATATTATTTAATTAATCAACATTTATTAATTTCTGACAAGATGAGATATGCCTTCTTGGAGTGAGTAATAAAGAGAATAATTCACTTTTAGAGTTCAGATACTTATTATACAAAACAGTTAAATGATAATTCTAAGAATACAACTCGTATTAAAGTGACCCAAATAAATCTATGAGGAGATTGAATAGTTCCAATTTAAATTAAAAATGGCTCCAGAATGTTAATGTCCAGGGAAACTTCATACAATCCTCAAGGCAATGGCACCTGCTAAATGGTGAGAAAAAAATAAGAGGCCCAGGGAATTTGAGCGCTTGTCTAATGCTGCAAAAACAAAACAAAACAAAACAAAACAATAAACCCAAACAAACAAAAACCAAACATGGCAGACTTGATTGAGTGTCTATTTAGATTTTGAAATCTTTTCTTTCCTTCAGTGAATCATGATCAAGATCCAGATGTCGAGATGGCAAGCCACTCAGCATAATTTTTATTATGTTCTTCTCATACAAGAAAGGACGGTCTTAGCATGTGTGAGTGCCCTGTTTGATAAAAACCCTTGAACAGTGGATCTAAGCATCACGTGCAACTCTCCTTTGGAGGGAAGGGGTGACAGGGATGCAGCCTGCACTGCCTCTGAAGTCCCCACCCTACTGATCTCCCTTTCTGAGTTTTGAGATTACAGGCATGCATCACCACACAAGGCTTTCACTGTGTCTGTAAAAGCCCTTTTATAGGTAATTTCCAGCAGAGAGAATGGTAAGTTACACCATACCATCAACACCTAGCTCACAGGCACTGCCATGCAGTATAATGCCTCCTTACTACCCTCACCCCAGAAAGAAGTTTTTAGAAACAAATTTTACAAACACCTTTCCACCCTTAGTTGATTATGTGTCCATTAAAGAACACCCCTTTTAAAGAACTTAGTCCTTGTGCTCTGCTCACCGCAAATGATGCTGGAGTCAGACAAAACTCCCTTCGTGACATCAAATAATCAGTATGCTTTCCATGGATTGTTTTTAGATTTTTGTGGAAATTTTGTACAAATTGTGTTCCAAGCAGGGTGTATCCCTGATATTTTGTTGACAGGTTATTCCTTTAAGAACATCTCACAGGAGATTCTTCCTTTTATGTTTTATTTTTACCTTCAATTGACTCATTTGAAAAAAATAAACAACAAACAAAACCTAGACCAGAAGGTGGAGTTGGGCTACCTTAAGTCCTGCTACACTGCTCCTGGGCACATACCCAAAAGATGCTTCACCATACCACAAGAACAGGTGCTCCACTCTATCTGTAGCAGCTGTATTTGTACAACCAAGATATCTCTCAAGCAAAGGCTGGATACAGAAAGTGTGGTTCATTTACACATTAGACTACTATTCAGCTGTTAAAAACACGGACATCATGAACTTTTTTTTTTTTTTTCCATTTCCAAGGCAAATGGAAGGAACTAGAAAATACCATCCTGAGTGAGGTAACCCAAACCCAAAAGGACATGCATGGTATGTATTCACCAATAAGTGGATATTAGCCAAAAAGTACAGAATACCCGTGACACAATCCATAGACCATAAAAAGTTTAATAGTCAAAATTTCTGATCAAGAATTGTTCCCATCTAAAAAAAAAAAAAAAAAAAAAAAAAACTGCAGGGACAAAAAAGAAGAGACTGAAGGAAAGGCTGTCCAGTGACTGGCCCAACTTGGGATCCATCTCACAGGGGCAGGGTGCACGAAGGTGTGACCCTATTTCTGAGGCTACGATGTGTTTACAGACAAGAGCCTGGCATGGCTGACTTCTGAGAGAACCTGCCAGGCATCTGACTGTGATAGATGCAAATACTGTCACTCAACCATTGGACTGAAGTTGGGGACCCCGTGGCAAAATTAGGGGAAGGATTGAAGAAACTGAAGGGGAAAGTGACCCCATAGGAAGACCAGCAATCTCAACTAACCCAGACCCCTGGGATATGCCAGAGACTGAGCCACCAACCAGGCAGGATACAAGACCAGAGGACTGCCTGGTTTGGCCTCAGTGGGAGAAGATGTGCCAAATCCTCCAAAGATTTGAGGCCACAGGGAAGGGGAATACTGGGGCAGGGGAAATGTGATGAGGAACTGTGGGGGGATCAGGAGAGGGGTCGCAGTAGGAATGTAAATAAAAGAAATTAGTTGAAAACAAGAAAAAACTATTTGTCTTGTGATCATTTCTTTTTCTTTCTTTCTTTTTTTTTTTTTTTTTTTTGTTTTTTAAGACAGGGTTTCTCTGTGTAGCCCTGGCTATCCTGGAACTCACTTTGTAGACCAGGCTGGCCTCGAACTCAGAAATCCACCTGCCTCTGCCTCCTGAGTGCTGGGATTAAAGGCATGCACCACTACGCCCGGCTTGTGAACATTTCTAATTTGAATATTTCTGACTGATTACTTTTGAAAACATTAACTATTGTTCTTTTTTTTTTCCTATATGTTTATTGCCTAGGTTCTCAGAAAGAGAAATATGATCATATTTGTCTACACTATTGGTAAAACTGCTTCTGACATGGTGTGCCAAGTGTCCATCAGATGTTGAGTATCTTGTCCTCTTTTATTGAGATAGTCTTTGTTATAGCATCTTCCACACTCAGAGGTTACCTAGTAACTTCCAGAGGGAACTGTAAAAATAATTTTTTAATTTTTGATAATATATATATATATATATAATTTCTCCTTTCTGTTTCCTCCTTCCAGACCTTCCGCATACCCCTCCTTGGTCTGTTTTAAATTCATGGACAGTTTTTACATTAATTGTCACTATATACATATATGCGTATATACATATATATTCTTATATTCATAAATATATCTTAACTTGCAAGCTGGAATACATCCATGGAGGAAGCAAACAAAATTTGTTTTAATAATTACCTGGTAATTCCTATTGGTGCTAAAGATGACTTCTTTTGACATATGACTTTGTTCATGAATCTTACAGTATTTTAATTGCTTTTGACAACTTCTTTGCTTTCTTTAGTGATGTAAGTATTAAGATTCATCCTACATATCTATGTGTCTCATACACTCTGCTCCAGTTCTACCTCTGTCTCCACAACATATTTCCTCTTATGTCATATTAATTGTTTTAATTTTTCTATTTTATTTCTATTTAAAATTTAAAATTTCTATTTTAACTTCCTTTATTTCTTAAAATTAAAATATAATTACATCATTTTCTCCTTCTCTTTCCTTCTTCCAACACTTCCCGTGCAATCACCTTTCTCAAATTGGGGCCTCTATTTCTTTGTTGTCTCTCTCTCTCTCTCTCTCTCTCTCTCTCTCTCTCTCTCTCTCTCTCTCACACACACACACACACACACACACACACCTAAATATACAAACAACCTACTAATCCTATATAAAATTATTTGCATACATATGGCTTTATGACTGACCACTCGGTACTGGATAACCGATTTGGGGCTCTTTCTTGGGGAAAGACTATTTTTCTGGCCCTCGGAACCACATTTACTTCATTGCCTGTAGTTGTTGTCTAGGGCAGAGGCCCATGAGATCTCCTTCATGTTAGTATATCTATTGGTGTCCTCCTTGCTTGGGTCTTTTTTAAGCAGCCAGGCTGGTGAGACTTCATCTTATTCAACATTTGTAGGAGACAAACTCTCACAGTAAACTCCCTTGTCCTCTGTCTCTTACGACTTCTTCCCATGCTCCTTCCCATTAGTATCTCTGAGCCTTGGGTACAGGGGTTGCATTGTAGATGTATCAGTTGGGGTGGGGCTATCAATAGTCTGTAATGGTCTCCTTTTGTTTCAAGAATACCTTTTTTAAATTATGGGTGAGCCCTATACTTATCTAGTAGTCTAAGGACACATATTTAGAATGTAAGTAGGAATTAAGCTGGTTTAGTAAAATGGTAAAAGTGGTAGTTGTAGGATCGCCTCCAGCATTTTTTTTTTTTTTT
>NC_034593.1:4499845-4501626 GCF_900095145.1 Mus pahari | reverse complement strand
GCACTCGGGAGGCAGAGGCAGGCGGATTTCTGAGTTCGAGGCCAGCCTGGTCTACAGAGTGAGTTCCAGGACAGCCAAGGTTACACAGAGAAACCCTGTCTCGAAAAACCATAAAAAAAAAACAAAACAAAACAAAACAAAATAACTTTGAGATTTTTGTTTTAGCCCTGTCAGAATGGAAAAGATCAACAAAGCAATCAACAATAAATGACGAAATGCTGGCGAGGACTTAGGGGAAAGGCAACCTCCAGTCTACATTGGTTAGATTATACACTAGTCATACCACTCTGGAAGCCTTCGTGGAGAACAATCAAAAGGCTAAGATAAACACATCCTATGGTGAAACTGTACCAGTGTACAGCATATACCCAAGGAACTCATCCTTTGCCACACATACTTGCTCAGCCACGGTTATTGCCACTCTATTCACAATAGATTGGTAGCAGAAACAACCTAAATTTCTCAATGCATTATGAAAATGTGGTACATAGACATTACAGGATACTACTATTCAGGTGTAAGGACAAATGAAAGTGAACTTTGCAAGCAAATGGATAGAATTATAAAAGATAATATGGAGTGAGGTAACCCAGACTGAGACAGCTGTCACATGTTTTCTCTTAGGAGTGGCTCCTAGCTTCAGATGTGGGTACATAATTTGGAGTAACTGCAGAAACTTACCTAATGAAAAGGGACCATTGTGGGGAGAGGAGGATAGTAGACTGCAAATGATTGGGGTCAGGGAAAACAGGAAAAGGGAGGGCTTTAGTTAAGGCGGGGGCAAGGTCTCAGGCAGCCCAGGTTCCTGAGTGTTTTGTATCTATCTCCTAAATACCACTAAACTCAGCCATAGTTATGATTTTAATTATGGCTTACTCTCCCATTGTGTACACACACACACATACACACACACACACAAACACACACAGAGGCACACACACAAATACCACACATACACACAAACACCACACACACCTATACACACACAAACACCACACACACCACATACCATACACATAAACACACACCACACACATACATACAACACACACACCACAAGTACATACAACACATATACCACATACATACTCACACTACACACACCCATACACACACCACATACACACAGAAGCACAGATACAAACACGTATATACACCACACACCCATACACATATCACACACAAAATACACATACCACACACACACACACACACATACACACACAAACACACCACACAGAGGCACAGATACACACACATATACACACCACATACAAACATAGGCACAGATACACACTACACATGCATGCACATATTACATATACATACACATACACACCACACATACACATACATACTCCACACACACAGAGGCACAGACACATACAAAACACGCAGCACACACACATATACTCACCATATACACATACATTCACCACACACACCACATAATACACATACATACCACACACATACAAAGGAACAGACACACACATACACAAAGACCACATGCATACAGCACATATACACTACATACATACACATACATACCACACACACAGAGAGACACAGACACACACACACAAACACACATCACACACACACACACACACACACATACATATACAACACAAACACACACACACAGAGTCACAGACACACACTACACTCTCTACTTCTTAGATAAACAGTAATAGATCATAGAAATACATTATTTTACTATTCTTACCTAATATTTTCTTTTTTTAAGTTATTTCCTTTTTTTCTTTTTTCCAATTTTT
>NC_034593.1:4450140-4489572 GCF_900095145.1 Mus pahari | reverse complement strand
AATTTCTGGAGTCTGAAACAGGGTCTGTCCCAGAAGCTATGTTGCTTCTGTCTGTCCCAAAACTGTGTAGCTTCTGTGGTCCACACTCCCACCAGTGCAGACTGGAGCCTAGGCGAACCAAAGCAAAGATGACTCCCCAACAAGCTCAGGCAGTGAGAGCCCTCCCAGGCTGACACCTCTCCTCTGGTTGGGACGATGCTGTCTAGAGGCAGAAATGGGATCTTTCTCAGAAGCTGTGTTGCTTCTGCAGGCTGCCCCTCTCCCAGCAACTCACCAGAGCAAAGATGGCAAAGATTGCTCTCTTACCAGCTCAGGTAGTGAGAACCCTCCAGGTGGACACCTCTCCTCAGACAGGAAAGGTGCTGGATGTCTGGAGCCAGAAACAGAGTCTGTCCCAGCAGCTGTGTAGCTTCTGCAGGCCTCCCTCTCCCGGGCAGTGCACCAGAGCAAAGATGGCTCTCCTACCAGCTCAGTCACTGAGACCCCTCCTGGCAGACACCTCTCCTCCAGCGGGAAAGGTTGCTGATGACTGGATCCAGAAACGGGATCTTTCCCAGAAGCTGTGTCACTTCTGCAGGCCGCCCTCTCCCTGGCAGTGCACCAGAGCAAAGATGACCCTCCTACTGGTTCAGGCCCAGAGACTGGTCCCGGGCAGACACCCCTCCTTGGGCAGGAAAGGTGCAGGATGACTGGAGCCAGAAAAGGGATCTTTCCTAGAAGCTGTTTGCTTCTGCAGGCCGCCCTCTCCCCAGCCACACACCGGAGCAAAGATGGCTGGCTCTCTTACCAGCTCAGGCAGTGAGAACTCTCCTGAGCCGACACCTCTCCTTTGGCAGGAAATGTGCCGGATGTCTCTTGAGTTAATTTTATATCCAGCCACTTTGCTGAATGTTTGGAAGTTCTCTGGTGGAATTTGGGGGTCCACTTTAGTATACTATCATATCATCTGAAAATAGTGAGATTTTGACTTTTTCCTTTCCAGTTTATATTCCTTTGACCTCCTTTTATTGTCTAATTGTTCTGGCTATGACTTTGAGTACTATATTGAATAGGAGAAAGTGGACAGCCTTGTCTAGTCTTTGATTTTAGTGAGATTGCCTCAAGTTTCTCTCCATTTAATTTGATGTTGGCTACTGGTTTGCTATATATTGCTTTTACTATGTTTAGCTATGGGTCATGCTTCACTATTTTCATAGCTGCCTTATTTATAATTGCCAGAAGCTGGAAAGAACCCAGATGTCCCTCATCAGAGGAATGGATACAGAAAGTGTGGTTCACTTACACAATGGAGTACTAGTTAGCTATTAAAAAGAGTGAATTCATAAAATTCTTAGGCAAATGGATGGAACTAGAAAATATCATCCTGAGGGAGGTAACCCAGGCACAAAAGAACACACATGGTATGCACTCACTCATAAGTGGATATTAGCCCAGAAGCTCAGAATACACAAGACACAATTCACAGACCACATGAAGCTCAAGAAGGAGGAAGACCAAAGCATGGATACTTCAGTCTTTCTTAGAAGGGGGAACAAAATTCCCACGGGAGGAGCAATAGAGAGAAAGTGTGGAGCAGAGACTAAAGTAAAGGCCATCCAGAGACTTCCCCACCTGGGGATCCATCCCATATATAGTTACCATACCCAGACACTATTGTGGATGCTGGGACAGCCTGATATAGCTGTCTCCTGAGAGGCTCTGCCAGTGCCTGACAAATACAGAGGTGGATGCTCTCAGCCAACCATTGGACTGAGCACAGGGTCCCCAGTGGAGGAGCTAGACAAAGATCCAAGGAGCTAAAGGGGTTTGCAGTCCCATAAGGGGGACAATGATATAAACCAACCAGTACCCCCCAGATCTCCCAGGGACTAAACCACCAACCAAAGCGTACACATAGAGGGACCCATGGCCTCAGTTTAATATCCAAAATGAATTCAAGACCACCCAGTACCTTCCCCCTTGGAAATAGACTTTCCAAACTATACTAACAGGCCAAGTGCAGAGTCAGATAAGGAAGATGGTTGACTAAACAAATGTAAAAACATAGTTTTAGCAGTCAAAATGACTAAACTTACAACTGCTAAAATAATATTAGCTGTTCTCAGAGAAATAACCATAACAAGATAACAGCTCCCAGAGAAATCCACCTACTACACTCCACACTGAATTCTAAACACAACCCGCAGAACTCCCTGACCCTGTTAGAACTCCCTGTGACATTAATAGCTAAAAGATGACGAAATCATAATAACCCACCATGGGGGCAAGCAAAGTGAGTCACTAGGCCAAAGGGTCACTTAGTCACTATACAAACCAAGTAATGCCTGAAAGAGTTACTTGTTACACCAATGAGAACCCTGTTGCTCAAATCTGCCCCTTACAAGGTATAAAAAGTGTGTTCTTTCTTTGTTCTGGGTCTCTCCTCTGGCCTGTGTGCTGAGAGGGGGGTCCCCAACATGTTGGTTCAATAAAAATCCTCATGTGGTTTGCAGGATGGCAATCTGTCATTTTTGTGAGTGAGGGTCTTTTGACGAACTACAGTAGTAGAGGATGGCCTTGTAGGACATGAATGGGAGGAGAGGCCCTTGGTCCTTTGAAGCCTCAATGCCCCAGTGTAGGGGAATGCCAGGACAGGGAAGTGGAATTGGGTGGGTTGGTGAGCAGAGGGAGTGGGTATGGGGTAGGGGGTTTGAAATGAAGACAGGGAATAACATTTGAAATGCAAATAAAGAAAATATCTAATTAAAAAAATAAAATCCCCCCTCCCCTAAAAAGAAACCCAGTTCAGCTATGGTTACACAGTCAGATCCGGTCTCTAAAACAAAAATAAAATAAAAACAAACACATAACAAAGAAGTTTAAAATTACCTTCCTTGGAGAAAATGTGTACCCTAACAAATTTCCAGTGTCTCTTGTTCACATTCTGATAGTAAGAACAGCATAATAAAAGTAAAAATGGAAGCCAGCCCCAAACCCTGGAATAGTCACCCCATACTTTGTTTTGTATTCCTCAAGTGACACAGAAATGAAGTCATTTGCTAGTAGCACAACTAGTTATCAGTGTAGATGGGATTGGAACCACATTAATCTGATTCTAAAGCCCCATAATTCCTACACTATATGATTGCAGCAAGTCTTGGAGTTATGTTCAACTCTTTGCGGAAGTGTTCTCTAATAGAATTGCTTGAAATGAAGGATTCCCCAGAGGCAAGCTGCTCACTGCTGCGCAAAGAAGACTAGAGGAGACGACTACTATCTTTTGACTTAAGCATAAAGGTAGGCTATTTTACTTTTGATGAGGAAAAGAAAGATAAAATTGCTAATCAAATCTGCTGAGCACCCGGCTACCTGGGAGGGTTTAATTAGACCGTCCCAGTGCGTGCGTCTAATGAAGAAGCACTGTAATTGAGTATAGGGATGATTTGGTAATTAAATGATAATGTGGATAAGTCCCCTTAACAGGTTTATTTTTTATGTCATGCATTAATGAAGCAACTTCTTTAATACATCAGTCAAGGGTATAAACAAGTATTTTAGCCACTAAAAACTCAATTTGGTAACATAAAGTTGGGTGACTTTGTTTCCTCCTTGCCTGTAGGATGGGGGGATGGAAGGTGTTCTGTTTTACCAATTAGGATAACTCAAGTAAGCAGACAAGCTTGTTTCCTGGCCTCTTCAGTACCAGCAATGTGTCCATTGCCTGGAAATGGGTAATGCTGGGTCTCTTAGAGTCACGAATAATATATTATTATTTCTTTTTATCCTGTCCCTTCCCAAGGCAGGAGGTGCCAAGAGAGTTGAGGCAGGCAACTCTGCAGGACCCACTACTACCTCTGTGACAGTGAAGATAGAAGCGTGGCTTGCCTAGCAGAGCAGGTGAGACAAGGCCGGCAGAGGCCTCCTGCCCTGCCCAACCTAGCCTGTGGTATGTTCTAAGAGGCTCCCCGGAGGAAGCTGAGGTTCATCGATCACAGACAATAAAAGACAAGCATGGTTACTTACATGAGGCTTTGTCTAGCTTCTGGACTGTTCATGGGGACCCTTCCCGATTTTCATAGTTCATTTGAAGTTCAGTCCCTGCTTTGCATATAGATTCATGTTTGTCTGAATTCAGATACCACACTGACCTTCATGTTTGTATCTAAGAGTCTCTGGTCATCTTAATCCTTATGGGTGTTTGTGTCAAAGTGTTTAAAGTGATAGAACTAATATTTTATTTAAAATGTGTTATAAATGTATGTGTTCTTGATGTGTTTATGTGAGTGCCTGTACCATGCACATCCGTAGAGTCACAGAGGACAAATGCATGCAGCTGCTTCTCTCTGACTACTTTCATGTAAGTTTGTGGATTGCCCTCAGGTTACCAGGCGTGGGATCCAAACACCTATACCTCATGATCTCTTCCGCTTGCTCAAGATGTTAGAAATTAATTTGAGAACAGAGATTTTACTTAAATAGAAATTAAAATAAAACAGAGTGGTTATAGATATTATTTTATTATTCAGTCTTGTACAGTTCTCATTAATTATTTTTTTATGGAAACATTGGGTAAAGCTTATGACAGCTGACATATTTTCAAGGAGCAGATGAATAATTCAAATATTCTAAAACTGCAAACCTATCAGTTCTTGATCTTTCTGACCCTACCAGATTAGTTTCACTTAATATTCATCTCTAATATTTCTCTCACTTATCTCTGTATAGTACAGATTCTGTGTTTTAAGTCTTAGGAGGGTGCAATTTGAATTTCTAAGTTGAATAATTTTCCTGTTACACTTACATGTTTGTAAAGAGAGAACAGAAAGGCAACACTTAGTGATTTACCTGTCCTTGATTCTTGTGGAGTGAATTAATCAACCCCTCCCCTTTCTACCTCACTGATCTGGTATGTACCCATGGACATTTGATTCATTATTTTGTAGTTTGATGCAGTTGAATCATCAAGTAATAAAAAGAATGTCACTGGTTAACTAACTTTATTTGAATTTATTTAAATTATTTAACCCAAAGCTTGGATGAACTGTTGTATTTTCAAAATGGGTTCTTTTGTAGCCAACAGGCTGTCTCCCACATACTCTGAAGCAGTGAAGGGGAGTTAGGACCTTTTGCAACCCCATAGGAGGAACAACAATATGAACTAACCAGTACCCCCAGAGCTCCCAGGGACTAAACCACCAACCAAAGAGTGCACATGATGGTACTAATGTCTCTAGCTGCATATGTAGCAATGGATGGGCTAGTTGGTCATCAATGGGAGGAGAGGCTCTTGGTCCTGTGAAGGCTCTTTGCCCCAGTGTAGGGGAATGTCAGGACCAGGAAGTGGGAGTGAGTGGGTTGGTGAGCAGGAAGAAGGGGAGGGGATAGGGATATTTTTGGAGGAGAAACTAGGAAAGGGGATGACATTTGAAATGTAAATAAAGAAAATATCTAATAAAAAAACCCAAATCAATGTGTAGGACCTCATGCTGGCAGATGTCTAAAACACAGATCATTTGGTGAAGAAGATACGTTGCTGGACAGCTGTGTCTATTCTACACTAAGAAGTCAAAATTCATCATTTACAAACCACTGAGTATATAAGCTGGTGAGAGAGCACAGCAGGTAAAGGTGCTTGTTGATGCCCTGGACTCCTAGACCCATGTGGAGAGAGCCAACTCTGAGAAGCTCTCTTATGAGCTCCATGCACACACCATGGTCCATATGTACGTATGTACATCATATGTACATCATATCGTGATGTGCTCTTACCGCTATCCTAAAAGCACTAGCAATGAAAATGGGTTGAAACATCTGAACATATGAGCCCTAAAAACCTTTCCACTTCATAAGCTGATTAACTCAGAAATTTTGTCATTGCAGAGAAGAGCTGCTAAACACCTGCCTTTGTGAAAATCCTCCCTTTCAACCCCATCATTTTCCTGGAACTTGGATTTTTAAAAAGAAGACATTGAAACTATAGCAAATGTTTGTGTCATAGTATTGTATTAAAAGACTACAAGTTTAGACTATATATATTCTAAACGTGTGTGTGTGTGTGTGTGTGTGTGTGTGTGTATGTATAAACTAGGCCAGGAAATACTACAAGGAAATTTCATTTTCTTGTGTAATTTTAATTAGTGTATATTAATTGGTACAGAACAATGAGGCTCTTCATGGTAATTCCATGCATGTATGTAGTGTTCATGGCTTATATTCACCCTCCCTTGTTCCATTCCCTTCTGTTAGAACCCTTCCTCTTCCCAGATACCCCCGACTTACTTTCAAGGCTTTAAGCAGTCTAGATTCTTTGTATTAAGGAAACATGATTTTTTTTCTCTGAGTATGGCTTATCTTATTTAGCATGATTGTCAATTTCCAATGAGACCTTTCCTTCCAATGTTCTGACAACATTACCAAATAGAACCATTATTTGGGGAACTAAGCATTCAGAATGTGATACCATGGTGGAGTTTAGACTCAAAAGCAAGAAGTCAAGGCAAGGCATTGCTGGTCAATGATGTTTCTGGTGATATGAGAAATTAAATATAAAGCAATATTTTCTTTTCTTTTACTTTCGTGAAATGACATAGGTTAGAGCAAGTTTGTGCTGCCTGCCCACATTGGGATATCAAACAGCAACCATGAAGCAAATATATATTTTGTCTTTTTTCCCAAAGTAGGAAAATGGGAGTTTCATTGAGATCTTTAATAATTATTCTAAAATAACAGAAGAAACAAAGACATCTGAGAGCTGTGCAAGTATTTACTTTTACAGCAAAGAATTTATTTGCTCTTGTATCTTATTTAGCATGACTGTCAACTCCATATTCTCCTTCTCAGCTGTCCTGGTGTCATTTTGAATGGTCTCTTAGTAGTGTCTGTTTTCTTTTCCCTATGGTATCAGCTTTCCAATCTTAGTTCCAGTAAAAACTAAATCAAACACCCATTGTATTACTGTGGAATTTTAGGGACAAGTCTTTGACTGGGTCCAAGTTTTTGAAAGAAGTTCCAATATTCCTGAGGAGGCAATCATTGTTTCTCAGTTTGTCAAATTAATGTCTAAGGAAGGAAGTGAATTAATATTTTTCTTCACACTACCTCCCATCACTGCAAGAGACCCAGTTACTTTTTAGCAGAGCAAGGTGGCCCCATTCCACTTGCCATTTTAAAGTAGAAAAAAGAAAACTAAAGCATTAAAAACTGAAGAAGCCATGGAGGAAATAAGATTGTAATTTCCCCAGTTGTAGCTGGGCCATTCCTAATTTTGCAGAAATTGTCAGAGGATCCTTAATTGGCATTAGTGTGTCTGAATTTTGAATTTCACATCCCTCACAAGGCAGAGGCTGCCTCAGCAGGCAGGACCACCAAGCATGTATGAGCCAGCTTACTGGTGATTTTAGTAACATTGTCTCTGGTCTCCTGAAAATTGCTCCTGAGATTCACACTATCTACTGTAATGGAGAAGAACAAAGGCCTGGATGCATAGCCCCTCATGTCTCAAGACATTCTGATATCATTTCCTCAGCATGATTTATCAACAGACAGAGAGGACCTCATACAAGCAATGATGCCTGTATTTAGGACTTATTTTGCTTGTACAATCTCATGAGGTCATAGGCCAAAGAAATATGGCTATGAGCAATCTGGGCCATAGAGTGCAATGATTGAACTAGTCAATCAAAATGAATATTTCATGTGATCTCAGCAAGTCTTGTGTGTTATGAATACTCTAAGATATCTCTTCTTAGTTACTGAGTAATTTAAATTCCTGCAAGACCTTTCAACAACAGTGGTTTTAGATATGCTTTGGAAAAGGTTTTTATTTCCTGAAATGATTACTTACTACCAGAAATAGTCAGAAAGCTCAGCAGCATTCTGTCCCTTTGAGTGTCATCATTTCACTTTTTTTTTATGCCCCACCTTAGATCTTAGTTTTCCCTACAGTTTCCACTTTGAAGAAACAAACTGGAAAGCTATGCCAGATTCCTCCTCTTTCCTATTATGAACAAGCCTCATCATGGAGTGGAGTTTCAAAATCACATCTTTTACAGTTATATACTCATCTGTGATAGCCTTTGGAAGAGAACTTTCAATATGAACTGAATATAAAACACAAGAATTTAAGAATGATTTATATTAGAGTGTGAATCTATTGGTCTCCACTGTGAGTCAGTTTTTAAAAATGATTAGATATTTGCCTTAGGGACCCAGGAGAATACCTGTAAGTGGTCAGATAACTGATAGTAACTATGGGCTTGTTTAAATGTCTCCTCCCTGGATCCATGGCTTCCTCTGCTTTTCTGTGTCACAGGGGAGATGACCTCTACCATGTGTGCTCCTTTGGTTTGAAGAAAGACAGAGATGAAGCTTGTTTTCTCTGTACCAGTTTTCAGGTGTCTGTTTTGAGGGTGGCTGAGACTCTTGCCCAACTCCTACTTCTCACGAGTCCTGTCTGTACACAGCTCCACATTCTGTCCTCTTTCTTCCCCAAATCCGGGGGATATTTGCAGCCCCTCAGTAATCTCTGGGCTTACCTGTAACTCCTGCTCACTACCTCAGCTGTTACAACGCCCACGTGAAAAAAAATGGCATGCATTGAGCAATTTGCATTTTAAACATTTTGTGTTATTTCCCATTTTCAGTTAAAAGTTAATGGTAGTCATATATGCATTCAATAACCATTAATGAAAAAAGAGGCTATGAATTTGAGAGTAAGGTGAGGTACATGCAAAGGTTTGGAGAGATGAAAGGAAAGGGAGAAGTGTTGTAATTGTGTTATAACCTTGAAAATTTTTAAAAAAATGACAAAAACCCTGATGAAGTACTAGACAGTTAAAAGGGTAAAGGGAACTTCATAGTATGGCTATGTGATTTAAACAGAGATGCTCTATAATTTACCAGGGTTTGAATGGCTGGCTTTTAACTTAATGGGGATATAAAAGTATTCAGTAGAAAGCTGCCTTCTAATTGTGGGATATTCTTGGGCTGGAGATATTCCGCTGAGACAGAGCAAGCATGGTATCAGCTAATCACTTGACCATGGGGTGGGCCTTTCTTTTCTTCAGTCCAGTACTGCCTTAAGTTTTGGTACACCTGGTATATTGAATGTGTTTGTGACTGAAATATTCCCAACATATGCTATGTCAACCTGAAACCAAGCTGTATTCCTTGTGGTTTAGTCTTGTCTTATTAAAGTATGGACCTGTGGCAATTTATGAAGTGTGTTCAGAATCAGGGTACTGAACTCAAGTGTAATCAATGTATTAAAGCCTTCCAAAAATTTATGAAATTGTTTATTTTTTCTGGTTTAATGAGCAAGGCTGAGTTTTGCTTATTTATTCTTACATTCTTATTCTTTTTGATGCTTTTTTTCTTCAGATAGTCTGTATGTGGTTTTTTTTTTTTTTTATGTTGGTTTTGAACTCATGGACTCATGTGAATTAACTGGAACTGTAGGAAACAGCACAATGCATGGCTTTGTTGCTATTTTAGATTATTGTAGTATTTCTCAAGGCCTAGACATTGAAATATAGTCTAGACATAAGATGATTCAGATTTAGTATACAACTTTGGGACAATTTTTAAGAAACAACCCAGCCATATCCTGATCAATCTTAGAGGACCCACTGCACTCAGAGCAGTTGGTAAGAGCTCCCTCCCCACCCCTTCTGAGAACAGGAGCTGCTGCTGGGAGCCTGCTGGACTCACAACCCATCACCCACCAAAACTCCCACCCTCCTGAAAACCACTCCCCTTCAGTCCCTTCCACCCCTTCTGCCTGGTCCTTGTTGCTGGGGTAGACTCCTAGATGGTCTGCTCCCATGAAGACACCATATCCTGATTCATGCTGGAGGACTCACTGCACTCAGAGCAGTTGAGGATCAGCTGCACTCAGGGCAGTTGGACAACAGTTGACTGTTCCACTGAAGACCCAACAGTCTGAAGGCCTCCCAGGAGATCTACTACAGCCAGGGCAGCAGATAAGTAGCTTCTCTGACCCTGTGAAGTGCCCCCAGTTGGAACGCCACACAGGTGGTCTGATACAGCCAAGGCTGCAGGCCTATCAGGAGACCTGAAGCAACCCAGGGACAAAAGAGGAAGACTCTATACAATCAACCAGACCAACAAACTCTAGGGATATCCAGATGGTGAAAGGTAAGCACAAGACCATAAGCAACAAAAGCCAAAATATGTAGGATTCAACAGAACCCAGTTCTCCCACTGCAGCAAGCTCTGAATCCACCAACACATCTGAAAATCAGGAATCTGTCCTATAATCCTATCTCATGAAAATAATAGAGTTCTTTAATGAAGATATCAATAACTCATTGAAAGAAATACAGGAAAATGCAGGTAAACAGGTGAAGAAATTGAATAAAGTGATTCAAGACCTAAAAGTGGACATAGAAACAATAAAGAAAACACAAATAAAGACAAACTTGGAAATGGAAAACCTAGGAAAGAGGTCAGGAATTTCAGATTTAAGTATTGCCAACAGAATACAAGAGATAGAGGAGAAAATCTCAGGTGTAGAAGATATGGTAGAAGAGATTGACACAACTGTCAAAGAAAATTCAAAACATAAAAACTCCTAACCCAAAGCATCCAGGAAATTCAGGACACAATGAAAAGACCAAATATACGAATAATTGGAATAGAGGGGAAAGAAGATTCTCAGCTCAAAGGACCTGAAAGTATTTTCAACAAAATCACAGAAGAAAACTTTCCTAACCTAGAGAAAGAGATGGCCATAAATGTACAAGAAGCCTATAGAACACCAAATAAATGGGACCAGAAAAGAAAATCTTTTTGTCACATAATTATCAAAACACTCAATGCACAGAACAAAGAAAGAATATTAAAAGCTGCAAGGGAAAAAGGCCAAGTAACATACAAAGGTAGACCCATCAGAATTACACCAGACTTCTCAACAGACTATGAAAGCAAGAAGAGCCTGGTCAGAGGTCATGCAGACTCTAAGAGAACACAAATGCCAGCCCAGGCTACTATACCCAGCAAAACTCTCAATCTACATAGATGGAGAAACCAAAATATTCCAGGACAAAACCAAGTTCTAACAATATCTATCTACCAACCCAGCCCTACAGAGGAACCTGGTAGGAAAGCTCCAACACGAGGAAGATCCCTGCACCAAAGAAAGGACAAGATATTAAGCATCTCACAAAAAAGCCCAAATCAGAGATCCACAGCACATAAAGCCACCTACAAAGACAAACATCAGGAACCAAGCATTTTGCTGCATACAAGAAACACACCTCAATAACAAAGACAGACACCATCTCAGAGTAGAAGGATGGAAAAAGTCTTCCAAGTAAATGGTCCCAGGAAACAAGCAAGAGTTGTTATCGTAATATCCAACAATACAGACTTTCAACTACAAGTTATCAAGAGTGATGAAGATGGACACTTCATATTCATCAAGGAGAAAATCCAACAAGAGAACTTCTCAATTCTTAACATCAGTGCCTGAAATGCAAGAGCACCCAAATTCATAAAAGGAACTTTACTAAAGCTCAAAAGCGACATTGAACCCCACTCAGTAATAGCAGGAGATTTAAACACCCCACTCTAACCAATGGGCAGGTAATTGAAACAGAATATAAACACAGACACAGTGAAACTAAGAGAGGTTATGAACCAAATGGGTTTAACAGATATCTACAGAACATTTTACCATAAACCAAAAGAATACACCTTCTTCTCAGCACATCATGATACCCTCTCCAAAATCAACTGTATAATTGGTCACAAACAATGATAGAAGAAGATTTAAATAATCCCTTGCATCCTATCAGATCATCATGGTTCAAAGGTTGGTCTTCAATATCAGCAAAAACTACAGAAACCCCACATACACATGGAAACAGAACAACTCTTTAGTCAATGATAACTTGGTCAGGGAAGAAATAAAGAAATTAAAGACTTCCTGGAATTTAATGAAAATGCTGACACATCATACCCGAACTTATGGGACATAATGAAAACAATGCTAAGAGGAAAATTCATAGCACTAAGCAGGAAATAGTCAAACTGAGGAATGAAATAAACCAAAGAGAAACAAAGGAAACAGTACAAAGAATCATCAAAACCAAAAACTTGTTCTTTAAGAGAATCAACAAGATAGATAAACTCCTAGCCAAACTAACTAAAGAACTGAGAGGCCATACCTATACTAACAAAATCAAAAATGAAAAAGGAGACATAACAACAGAAACTGAGTAAATTAAAATAATCATCAGATCTGACTACAAAACCCTGTACTTAACAAAACTGGACAATCTAGATGAAATGGATGGTTTTCTAGACAGATGCCACATATGAAAGTTAAATCAAGAACAGATAAGCTATTTCAACAGGCCCATATTGCACTAGGAAATAGAAAAAGTCATTAAAAAAAAAACCCTCCCAATCAAAAAAAGCCCAGGGCCAGATGGATTTAGTGCAGAATTCTACTAGACTTTCAAAGAAGACCTAAATCCAATTTTCCTCAAATTATCCCATAAAATAGAAAGAGAAGGAACACTTCCTAACTGGTTCTATGAAACCACAATTATTCTGATACCTAAACCACACAAGGACCAAACCATAAAAGAGAACTTCAGGCCAATCTCACTTATGAATATCGATGCAAAAATACTCAATAAAGGTCCGGGCGTAGTGGCACACACCTTTAATCCTAGCACTCAGGAGGCAGAGGCAGTCAGATTTCTGAGTTCGAGGCCAGCCTGGTCTACGAAGTGAGTTCCAGGACAGCCAGGGCTATACAGAGAAACCCTGTCTCAAACAAAACAAAACAAAACAAAACAAAATGAAAAAAACCCAACCAACCAACCAAACAAACAAAAAACAAAAGCCAAAAACAAAATCAAAAACAAAAAACTCAATAAAATTTTTGCAAACCAAATACAGGAACACATCAAAACTATCATTCATCAAGATCAAATTGGCTTTATAACATGGATGCAAAGTTGGTTTAATATATGAAAATCCATGAACATAATCCATTATATAAACAAACATAAAGAAAAAAATCACATGATCATCACCTTAGATGTAGAAAAAGCATTTGACAAAATACAACACTCTTTCATGTTAAAAGTATTGGATAGATCAGGAATTCAAGGCCCATACCTAAACATAAGAAAAGCAATTTACTGCAAACCAACAGCCAATATCAAATTAAATGAAGACATACTTGAAGCAATCCCACTGAAATCGGGACAAGACAAGGATGTGCACTCTCCCCATATCTATTCAATATAGTATTCGAAGTGCTAGCTAGAACAAAAAGACAACAAAAGACATCGAGGGGATACAAATTGATAAAGAATAAATAAGGTATCACTATTTGCAGATGATATGATAGTATACATAGGCGACCCCAAAACTCTACCAGAGAACTTCTCCAGCTAATTGTTGCCTCCTTTCAGCCTTGAAGCAGGGTTTTTCAGACCTCGCTGCCACTAAGCACGGGACCACCTGGGGTGGTACCTTCAGACTTGTCAAGCCGGTTCTGGTTCTATTGTCTACACTTGCCACTGCTCTTCAAAGCTTCGCCACTGCCTGCTGAGAGACTCTTGAGATATTCCAGAGACAGCATCCTGAAGATCCGCCTACAGGCTCGCACCTGTAGACAGGCTCCAAGAATGGGGTGGTGGGGGGTGGGCCTCCCCCCTCTATATAAGCTCAGAACATTATTAAACTTGAGGGCTTTGACCAGAATACTTTTGTCTTGGCCTTCTGTCCTTGTTCTTGTCTATTCTCTTTCAGCCTCAGCCCGTCTTTCAGGAAGTACCTGGTTCAGGTGTGGCCACAGGCAGTTGCACTCAGTTAATAAACAACTTCAGCAAAGTGGTCGGATATAAAATTAAATAAATCAGTGCCTTTCTATATACAAATTATAAACAGGCTGAGAAAGAAATTAGGGATACAACCCCTTTCACAATAGCCACAAGTAATACAAAATACCTTGGGGTAACTCTAACCAAACAAGTGAAAGACCTTTATGACAATAACTTCAAGTCTGTCAAGAAAGAAATTGAAGAAGATCTCAGAAAATGGAGAGATCTCCCATGCTCGGGGATTGGCAGAATTAACATAGTAAAAATGGCCATCCTGCCAAAGGCAATCTATAGATTCAATGCAATCCCCATGAAAATACCAACACACTTTTTCAGACATGGAAAGAGAATGTCTCAAATTCAGCTGGAAAGGCAAAAAAACAAAAAAAAAACCAAACCAAAAAACAGAATAGTGAAAACAATTCTTAACAACAAAAGAACAGCTGGGGGAATCACCCTCCCTGACCTCAAGTTTTACTACAGAGCAATAGTGATAAAAACTGCATGGGATTGGTACAGAGACAGACATGTTGATCAGTGGAATTGAATTGAATACCCAGAAATAAAAACTCACACATATGGTCACTTGATCTGTGACAAAGACACCAGAAATATACAATGGAAAAAATAAAGCATCTTCAATAAATGACACTGGTCTAACTGGCTGTATGTATGTTAAAGAATGAAAATAGACCAATATTTGTCACCTTGTACAAAGCTCAAGTCCAAGTGGATCAAGGACCTTGACATAAAACTAGATACACTGAGTCTCACTGAAGAGAAAGTGGGAAAGAACCTTGAACTCATTGACACAGGGGGAAACTTCCTAAACAGAACTCCAATGACTCATGCTTTAAGATCAACAATTGATAAATAGGACCTCATGAAACTGGAAAGCTTCTGCAAGGCAAAGGTCATGGTCAATAGGACAAGTCAGCAGCCTACAGATTAGGAAAAAAAAACTTCACTAACCCCACATCCGATAGAGGGCTAATATCAAAAATATATAAAGAACCCAAGAAGTTAATCACCAAAAAATTAATCAAACTAATAAAAAAAAATGGGGTATAAAACTAAACCAAGAATTAACCACAGAGGAATCTCGATAGGCTGAGAAGCACCTAAAGAAATGTTCGAAGTCCTTAGTGATCAGAGAAATGCAAATTAAAACTACCCTGAGATTCCACCTTACACCAATCAGAATGGCTAAGATCAAACCACAGGTGACAACACATGTTGAGAGCATGTGGAGAAAGAGGAGCACTCCTCCATTGCTCATGGGATTGCAAACTGGTACAACCACTCTGGAACTCATTATGGAGGTTTCTCAGAAAATTGGAAATATATCTACCTGAAGACCCAGCTATACCACTCTTGGGAATATACCCAAAGATGCCCTATCATGCCACAGGGGCAAGTGTTCCACTATGTTCATAGCAACCTTGTTTGTGGTAGTCAGAAGCTGAAAACAACCCAGATGTCCCACATCAGAAGAATGGATACAGAAATGTGGTTCATTTACACAATGGAATATTACTCAGGAATACTACTCAGCTATTAGAAATGAGGACATCCTGCGTTTTGCACGCAAATGGATGGAACTAGAAAATATCAGGAGTAGGTATCTCAGACTCAAATGGACATATGTGGTATGTACTCACTAATAAGTGGGTATTAGCCCCCACCACCACCACCAAAAAAAAAAGTACAGAATACCTAAGACACAGTCTACAGAACTCAAAAAGTCAACAAGCTGAAGGGACTAAGTGAGTATCCATCCCTCAGCCCCACCTGGGAGAGAGAAGAAAGTTATCACAAGTGGGCAGGGAAGGAGAGATTTGGAAGAGAAAGTTGATGGAGGGGGGGTTTGGGGTGAGAGGGAAAACTGATCTGCCATTGGGTGAGGGAAAAGGACTGAAGCCCAGAGGGCCAGCATAAAGAATGGAAACAGGCAACCTCAGGAGATAGGAGGTTGGTGGGACCTTCCAGAAAGCACCAGAGACCTGAGAGGTGAGAGACTCTCAGGACTCAAAGGGAGGGACCTTAGGTGAAATGCCCAACAGTAGAGAGAGGGAACTTGTAGAGCCCACCTTCAGCAGGAAGACAGGACATCAAGTGAGGAATGGGGATGCCATCCTACACTTACAACTCTGACCCATAATTGTTCCTGTCTGAAAGAATTACAGGGATGGAAATGAAGAGGAACCTGAAAAAAAGAAGGTTCAGGGATAGGCTCTAATTGGCATCCAGCTCAAGGGGAGGTCCCAAGGCCTGTGGAGCAGTGGGCTGCACACAGACAGCCTGGCCTCCAGTGGAGCAAAGGTCTGGAACCCTGGGGATCTGATGGGTGATGATTTCCACCTACATGGGATGGAGGGTGTTTGATCATGTCTCCTGGACCCCTGTCTCCTGTCAAAGTTACGGCCAACACAGCCCCCACAGGAGAGGGGTGTGACTCCCTCACACAAATAAAATCTCAAGCTTCTGGCATTCTGGGTAGACTCCACCCCCACAGTTACCTGACTGTAGCCAGTTATACTCCTCCCCACAGTTACCTGGCAACAGCAAGATAGACCAGCCCACCCTAAAAGGAGCTGCTTGGCCCCTCCTGACTCACTTGACGCTCTCACCTTTCTTACTCTCACTAGCCATCCTTCTCTCTTTCCCTTCCCCCCTTTCTCTAAGTGGCCATGGCCGACCTCACTCCCTCTTTCTCTCTTTCCCCCTGCCTTTCTACAATAAAGCTCTAAAACCATAGACTGTCTCTGCTCATCAAGGCCCACTATGCCTGAATGATGGGATAGGCTTTCCTCTAAAGAGTCGTGTCTAACCTCCAGCCAGAAGGCCTTCCTGCACTCCAGTCACAGACCGGACCAAGGACTCTTGCCTGTGTGGGAACCACCCAGCTCCCCCCTCTACCTGCTCTCTCTTCCCTTTGGCCCCAGGAATGACTGATCCGCCCCCAGAGCCTCCAGGGGTGTCTGGGATGCCTGAGACTGAGAACCTGGTTCCTAGAACTGCCCCTTGTCCACCCCCAGCCGAGCTCGGGTTTCATAGCTTCTCACAGCCAGACACCCACTTGGGGCCTCATGGAAAGTATGTGGCAGTCCTTCTGTGCCCGCCTGCCAAGAACCCAGAACTCTGGCAGGATGAAGGTTTTCTTCCACTTCCTTTATTCCCCCATGCCCACTACCCCACAAAGGCCTGACACTATTACTGAAGGATGGAACAGTCACAAAAACGGATCTACCATGACTGCCCTCCGAAAGACCCAACAAGCAGCTGAAAGAGTCAGGTGCAGATATTTGCACTCAATCAATGGACAGAAGCAGCTGACACCTGTGGTTGAATTAGGGAAGGCTGAAGAAGCTGAGGAGAAGGGTGATCTTATAGGAGGACTAGCAGTCTCAATTAATCTGGACCCCCGAGATCTCTCAAACACTGAACCACCAAACAGACTGCATACACCAGCTTTATGAGGCTCCCAACACATACACAGTAGAGGACTGCTGGGTCTGTATTCACTCAGAGATGATGCATCTAACTCTCAAGAGACTGGAGGCCCCGGGGAGTTTAGAGTTCAGGTGGGGTGTGGAGTGGGGACATTCATGTGGAGACAGGTGGGTGGGGAGGATGTATGAGATGTGAAACAGTTGGAGGGTGGTGGTGAATAAAATATGGAATGTAAAAAAAAATTAATTAATAAAACAACAACCCCCTTTTTAGCTTTTCAATATAATGAAATTACACCTTCAAAGGCAAACACACATCAGTGTTCTGGTATTCACAAGCATTGGATTAAAGAATTCTGAGTGATCTTAAACAGATCAGTAATACTAGGTATTACCTTTAGGAGCAAAAATTACTTTTGGATGGCTCCATAGTAAGTACTTGAAGAGACAGGGCTTAGAAAATGCACTAGTTGCTCATTATTTAAATGTTTATAATTACTTTCTGTGAGGTTTAACTCAGAAATCTGGTGGTAATCAAGGCAGAACCTAGAATCTAGTAAGGAAGCAAACATTTATAGACAATCACAGTAATGCGCAGCAAATTATTTGGCATGTATAACAAAGGGACTTTAATGTTTTCCAGATGTTTGAAAGACAAAGAATTGATCAGAAGAAGAAAGAGTCAAAATAAAACAGCTTAGATTAACAGACAAGATCCATTTGTCCACCCAATTTTAACAACAAACATTCTAAAGACTTAGCGAAGATGAACATGAATAAGTCCCAGTAGGTCTAAAAAAACACTAAAGAATGTGTTAACGCTGCATACATACAAGCATATAAAAAGAGTTAGGGTTTATGCCACTTGAACAAATCTGATGAATTAATTAGTGAATTCCTCTCTTGTGCCTTACAAACAGTTTTTACCTTTATGGCATCATTTAGCATTGCTTGGGAGTAGACATTTTCTTGAGGATTTTTAAATTTTATCTTATTTTTTTATCTATGAGTTGAGGACTAGAGGGGCTAAAGAGTGTCCGTTGTCAGTGAGCTTGTATAACTGTCAGAGAATAAACAGCATCATGGGAACTGTGTATAACTCAAGCCTACTTCCTAAATCCAGGCATTGTAGTTTTCTCATCTATACAAAGAATGATGTTAATAGTGTGAAGACTTAAAAAATGTTTAAATTTCTTAACAAAGTACTTGACATAACCTACGTGATTAATATTATCTATTTTGAGCTTTAGATCTTTAGAATTATGATTATATCAGTTAGGGTCCTCCAGAAAATCAGAACAAGTAAAAGGGAATTCTATGCTTGTATGTATCCCACAATTTTTATTCATATCTATTTCATATGTATCAATCCACCCATTCATTACCCACCATTATCCATCCATCCATCTATCCATCTATACTCATCCACCCACCCACCCACCCATCCACCCACCCTTATACCCATCCATCCATTCATTACCCATCTATCATCCATCCATCCACCCACCCACCCATCCTTCTACACATCTACATTTATATTTTCAGGAACTGGCTAAGGTTATTACAGAGCATGCCCACAACCTGCCATCTGTAAACTGGAGGCATGGAAAAGTGTAGTGTAAAGTTCTGAGAGCCAGGGGAGCCGATTGGTCCTAGAAATCCTAGTCTGAGGGCAGAACAAGACAAGATGAGGTACTCTAGTCAACAGTGAGGCAGAAAAAAATGATAGAGGTTTTTACTCTTTAAGGTCCTCAGTGTACTGGCTAATGTTCACCCAGCACAGGCAAAAGCAGTCTTCCTTACCTAGTCCACTAAATCAAATGCTACTCTTTTCTAGAAGACACATTACAGATACAGCTTTCATTGACTTGAGCTATGATTTACTCAAGTTAACACACAAAATTAATGATCTTAATCATTCTGTCTCTAAGTACTTTGAAATGTTTCATTTGATCTAAGGCAAAACTGAGGACATGGGGAACAGTGGTCATTCTTTTCTGGAGAAAATAAACTGAATCCAAAGGGATTCATGCTCATCCCCAATAAAGCACCAGGGACTAATCTGTGCCGGAGCCTGGAATTTGGGTCCTTTCTGTCCACTGATCTTTCTATGTGCAAGATTTTTTGCTTTGTGCTTACTGTAAACTGTAGTAAAAATTTACAATCCTAATGAGCCTGTATAAAAGACACATAATCCAGATATTTTATTTAAAAACCATATGCTTAGATTGAGCAGATCTAGGGCTATACTAACTTATTCCCTAGCTATAATGACCCTGTTACTTGCTGGTTCTCTTGGCCCCACAGTTCATGGTGGCTTCCTCTTCTCCTCTCTCTCCCCTCTGTAATCTCTAATTCCATCTTTTTCCCTCTTCTGCCTAATCACAGGCTCTAGCCTACTATTGACCAGTTAAATTAGGGAGAAGGTTCACATGGCATCACTTGAGTACTTGAGGATCTATTTGGGGGGTCAACCGTATCTTGAGGATCTATTTGGGGGGTCAACCGTATCTTGAGGCACCAGTATTTTGCATTAGAATATAAGCACTATCAGACCAACTCACTACAGTAAATAAGTAATTTGGTATAGCTCAGCCCAAGCATACACCTTTAGCCCAAGAGCTTTCTGTAACAAGACCTAAATAAAATCAATGGTAGGTCAAGGCTTTTCATTGTTTATGGATCTCTATCTACTTGTTACTAATTCAGTGAGTGTTTATGAAACAAATTCTATGTGTATGTGTCTGTGGTGAACATTGTAAGAATGCCCGACAAATAAAATCTAAAATCTAGTCCCTAGGAAGAGAGATAGTACTTACAATGGTAGAATCCAGTGTAGTCACCAAAAGATTTATTTTTAAAGTAAACAAGCAACCACTTGACAGTGAGTGACCATATGAAACTCCAGGAAAGAAAAGGGAGGGTCTTTGAGTTGAAGGGTATTTAAGACAGCGTGGAGAAAAAAGAGCTTTTTCCTCCAGGGACATGGGTGGAGTAGGAAGGTCAGCTGGGTGCTTTCTCTGTCTCTCTGAGCTAGCAAGCTCTTACCACAGACAACATCTGGCCCCTTCATCTTCATTTGGAAAATCAAACATTTGGGATTTTGTTTTAAATCTGGTCTTATGGGTTCTTGTTAGAAGGTACAGGCATCTTGTAGCATCAGTTATTTATTTTTTCAAGATTATTTGGTTTGCTGAAAAATCAGTTCTCTTTTTTTTATGTAGTCCTATGTATGCTTAAGTGAGCCTGGAAATATGGAAGGAGGCTTGACATGAGATTTGTGTTTATTTGGAAGGGATCACTGTGCCAAAGCAAAGGCTCTACTCTATACTTAAAACTGTGCAGTCTCCCTCCATGTCGGTGTCTCAAGGCTTTTATTCTGGTGAGGATTTACAGTCCTGCCTCCTGGAAGTAGAAAACAGATTATAGCCAAGGCTGAGGCTGGAGCCTCCTCCTCCTCTTTGTTTTTCAGCACTGAATGGTTTGGGCTGGCTAGATGCTCCTCATGTCTGCCTAGTCCAATGTAAGGCAAGGCAGGAAATGGTTTCCTGAAACAGAGAGCAATTTTCCTTTAGCCAGCAGTGCAGAAACATGAACTTCAGGCCCTTTTCATTCTGATGTAAATAGTATTTAGTTATGGAAGCCACATGATATGTTTTGACAGGGTCACTCGTGAGGAATCATCAGAGTAAACTCTGTCTGGATGAGCCACAGGTCCTTTGTCCTGATGCTTGACATGGTATCTGAACAAAGTCTTCACCAATGTATTTCAATCACAGGTCACTAAATTACAAAGCCCAGTGAGTGGTGACTATCAGGATTGCTATCAAAACAAAAAGAAAATACATGTACAAGATCTGTACATGAGAGTGCACTCCCATGGTTTTGTAGGCATTAGTTTGGTCTTACAAAGGGCAAGGAACATGTTCTTTGTGTGCCCAAAGATAACACGGTATTTTGACTCTCTGGAGACTCAAGGCAATATTAACTATTTTTTCCTAGTAATGCATGTATTTTAAATGAGTTTTATCCACATGATAACAAGGAAAAGTAGTTATCAAGAAATTCACCTTTAAAAATAACATTTTAATTATTAGGGAAAATGCATTATGATGAATGAAAAGATTGTGTCCGGAGTATAAGGAAAGTACTGCTTGCTATGTCTTGGGGGAACTGTGTTTCCTTTCAGTAGATTAATTCCATTTGATAAATTGTATGGCCTAGTAAGAATTACATTTGCATACTGGCAATCTTTCTTATGCCTGCCGTACTTAGCTGCCGTGCATAATCACATATGTGAATGACTGCTTTGAATAGACCTGTTCCTGAGACTATAATTATAGCATATTTCTGCTAATTATCATGCTCTGAGAGAATCTTACATAGCATATCCTTTTACTTGTTTCCTTTGAAGACAGTTTTCCATGCTTTCCCTTAAAAAACAAACTAGGTCTTTTGTCTAAATGCAGAAAAGGCTTTTTGCTGACAAAAATTTCTAAATCTTACCATGCCATTGCTGCAGCCTGTGAGAGGCTGCAGTGATTGATTCTGTGTCACCCTGATTGGATTATGCAAGACTCATAGGTGGCAATGCACTGTTTATCCCCAATGCTTCAATAAACCCTGAATGCATCTGTCTTCTCTTGGAAAGGAAACCCAGGTGCTTTTGCTTTTTGATTAGGTTCACCAAGGTTGTGTGTGTGTGTGTGTGTGTGTGTGTGTGCACGCGCGCACATGTCAGAGACCAGGTTGAGAAAGCCCAGGCATCTTACATCTCAGGCATCCCGCAACCCAGGCATTTTACACCCAGGGCATCCCGCAGCCCAGGTGTTTTCACAGTATGCAGCTAGGAGCCACATAGTTCTTTGTCAAGAGCCCTTCCTCCTCTCTCTCTGCAAGGCCACTCCTGGGAACCAGTAAGACCTAAACAGACATCAAGGACTGAGGGAGTCTTCTCACATTCCAGAGCTGCCCAGAGCTGTCACCTTGAACTGTTAGGAGGATCCAGACTCTGAGATAGGATTCTTAGATAAGCCACCCTATGTCCCAGGGCAGTGGCGCCAAGGACCCTAGATGAGTCACTAAATGTATTAGACTTGCAAATAACCCTTCCCAATTATTTCTCTCACTGTATACCTTTGATCACTCCCCCAACCCCTCTCCAAATTGTATTTAACCTGAGTATTTCCCCTTAGTAAAAGAGAGACTATGACAAACATGTATGGTCTCCGTCTCTTTATTCCCATTTCTCTCCAGGTTTGTGATCCCCTTCAAGGACCATAGAATAAAGTGTCCCTCGGGCCAGGACATGTGCATGTGCGTGTGTGTGTGTGTGTGTGTGTGTGTGTGTGTGTTTCTAGAGGAGACTGGTGGACTGAGTGAGGGAGCTAGATGGGTGGCCCCGAGCAGAGCATCTATGGAGTGATCAAGGCAGATAGAATAAATAAGGCAAAGAGAAGATGAGCTCACCCAAGCTATCTCTGTCTCCTGGAGTTGGAATACCCTATTCTCTGTCCTCAGACCTCAGAACTCCAGGTTCACTGGCCTTTGGACTTGTAAGCTTGTGCCTTGGGAGGCCCTGTGGGTTCCTACAAGTGGCTTAAAGTGGACTTTTGATCCTCTGTAGTGAAGTGAGTTAGTCTTCCAGGTTCCCATGCCCACTTCTGTTGGTCTTACAACGTGTGGAGGTCAGGGAAATGGACAACTTCTCCTGCTCTACTCTGTCTTATATCCAACTTTTGGTTTGGTTTAGATGAGACTAATGACTTGTGGGTCTCTCACTGTGAGGAAGCTTGTGGATTGTTTGTGAAAATGAACCATGAATTATTTAGGATCATAAATAGAGTATCTGCTTCCTAAAATAACCAAGATATTTTTCACTACAGCTCCTACTTCTTATATTAGTTATTTTGGGGGTGTGCAATGAAAAATGTTTAGCAAAAGCAATTTAAGGATCTTGTATCCCAGGTCCCTCAGAGACCAGTCTGCGCAGGAGAGTGCACAGGCTGCAGAAGCAGCAGAGATTCTGGGACAAGGCCTCTTCAGCAAGGAGGCAGAGCTGAGCTCCAGACCTCTGTGCACCTTCCCTGCAAGAGGAAAGCTTGTCTGCAGAGAGTGCTCTGACCACTGAGACTCAGGAAAGAGTTGGACTCCCAGGAGTATTGACAGAGGCTAACAGAATCACAGAAGGAACAAGCTCCAGCCAGACACAGCTATAACAACTAATGCCAGAGGTTGCAGGATGGTGAAAGGCAAACATAAGAACCCTACTAACAGAAACCAAGACCATTCAGCAGCATAAGAACCCAGCACTCACACCACAGCAAGTCCACCCCAACACACCTGAAAAGAAAGATTCAGATTTAAAATCATAGTTCATGATGCTGGTAGAGAATTTTTAAGAACATTAATAACTCACTAAAAGATACAGGAGAACATGGCTAAACAGACAGGAGGCCTTAAGGAGGAAGCATAAAAATCCCTTAAAAACTACAGGAAAACACCGCTAAACAGGTAGAAGTCCTTAAATATGAAACACAAAAATCCATTAAAGAATTACAGGAAAACACAACCAAACAGGTGATGGAATTGAACAAAACCATCTAAGATCTAAAAATGGAAGTAGAAACAAAAAAGGAAACCCAAACTGAGACAACTCTGGAGATAGAAACCCTAGGAAAGAAATCAGGAACCATAGATGCGAGAATCAGCAACAGAATACAAGAGATGGAAGAGAGAATCTCAGGTACAGAAGATTCCACAGGGAACATGGACATGACAATCAAAGAAAATGCAAAATGCAAAAAGATCCTAACTCAAAACATGCAGGAAATCCAGGACACAATGAGAAGACCAAACCTATGGATAATAGGAGTAGATGAGAATAAAGATTTTCAACTTAAAGGGCCAGTAAATATCTTCAACAAAATTATAAAAGAAAACTTGCCTAACCTAAAGAAAGAGATGCCCATGAACATAAAAGGAGCCTACAGAACTCCAAATAGCCTGGACAAGAAAAGCAATTCCTCCCGACACATAATAATCAGAACAACAAATGCTCTAAATAAGGATAGAATATTAAAAGCAGTAAAGGAAAAAAGATCAAGTAACATATAAAGACAGACCTATTAGAGATACACCAGACTTCTCACCAGAGACTATGAAAGATCCTGGACAGATGTTATACAGACCCTAAGACAACACAAATGCCAGCCCAGGCTACTATACCCAGAAAAACTCTCAATTACCATATATGGAAAAACCAAACTATTCCATGACAAAACTAAATTCACACAATATCTATCCACGAATCTAACCCTTCAAAGGATAATAAAGGGAAAACACTAACACAGGATGAACATTACGCCCTAGAAAAAACAAGAAAGTAATCCTTCCAAAAACCTAAAAGAAGACAGCTGCAAGAACAGAATTCCAACTCTAACAACAAAAATAACAGGAAGCAACAATTTTCCTTAATATCTCTTAATATCAATGGACTCAATTCCCCAATAAAAAGACAAAGACTAACAGACTGGCTACATAAACAGGACCCAACATTTTGCTGCATACAGGAAATCCACCTCAGGGACAAAGACAGACACTACCTCAGAGTAAAAGGCTGGAAAACAATTTTCCAATCAAACAGTCTGAAGAAACAAGCTGGAGTAGCCATTCTAATATCGAATAAAATTGACTTCCAACCCAAAATTATCAAAAGACAAGGAGGGGCACTTCATACTCATCAAAGGTAAAATCTTCCAAGATGAACTCTCAATTCTGAATACTTATGCTCCAAATGCAAGGGCAGCCACATTCATTAAAGGAACTTTAGTAAAGGTCAAGGCACACATTGCACCTCACACAATAATAGTGGGAGACTTCAACACCACACTCATCAATGGACAGATCCTGGAAACAGGAAATAAACAGAGACACATTGAAACTAATGGAAGTTATAAAACAAATGGATTTAACAGAGATCTACAGAATACTTCATCCTAAAACAAAAGTATAAAACTTCTTCTTAGCACCTCATGCTATGTTCTCCAAAATTGACTATATAATTGGTGAGGAAACAGGCCTCAACAGATACAAAAATTTTGAAATTATCCTATGCATCCTATCAGATCACCATGGACTAAGGCTCATCTTCAATAACAACATAAATAATAGAAAGCCAACATTCACATGGAAACTGAACAACACTCTTCTCAATGATACCTTGGTCAAGGAAGAAATAAAGAAAGAAATTAAAGACTTTTTAGAGTTTAATGAAAATGAAGCCACAACATACCCAAACTTATGGGACCCAATGAAAGCAGTCCTAAGAGGAAAACTCATAGCTCTGAGTGTCTCAAAAAAGAAACTAGAGAGAGAGCATACACTAGCAGCTTGACAGCCCATGTAAAAGCTCTAGAACCAAAGGAAGCAAATTCACCCAAGAATAGTAGACTGCAGGAAATAATCAAACTTAGGGCTGAAATTAACCAATGGAAACAAAAAAACCAACCAAAGAATCAAACCAAAGAATCAACCAAACCTGGAACTGGTTCTTTGAGAAAATTAACAAGATAAATAAACCCTTAGATAGACTACCTAGAGGTCACAGGGGCAGTACCCTAATAAACAATATTAGAAATGTAAAGAGAGATATAACAACAGAACATGAAGAAATTTAAAACATTATCAGATCCTACTAAAAAAGGATATACTCAACAAAACTGGAAATCCTGCATGAAATGGACAAATTCTAGACAGATACCAGGTAACAAAATTAAATCAGGAACAGATTAATGATCTAAACAGTCCCATATCCCCTGAAGAAATAGAAGTAGTCATTAATAGTCTCCCAACCAAAAAAAAAGCCCAGAACCAGATGCAGAGTTTTACTAGACCTTCAAACAAGACCTAATTCCAATTCTTCTCAAACTATTCCACAATATTAAAACAGAAGGTACTCTACCCAATTCATTCCATGAAGCCACAATTACTCTGATACCTAAACCACACAAAGATCCAACAAAGAAAGAGAACTTCAGACCAATTTCCCTTATGAATATTGATGCAAAAATACTCAATAAAATTCTTGCTAACAAAATCCAAGAACATATCAAAATGACAATCCATCATGATCAAGTAGCCTTCAATCCAGGGATGCAGGGATTGTTTAATATATGGAAATCTATCAATGTAATCCACTATATAAACAAACTCAAAGACAAAAACCACATTATCATCTCGCTAGATTCTGAGAAAGCATTTAACAAAATCCAACACTCATGCATGATAAAAGTCTTCGAAACATCAGGAATTCAAAGCCCACACCTAAACATGGTAAAAGCAATATACTGCAAACCAGTAGCCAACATCCAAGTAAATGGAGAGAAACTCGAAGCAATCCCACTAAAGTCAGGGACAAGACAAGGCAATCCCACTAAAGTCAGGGACAAGACAAGGCTGCCCACTTTCTCCCTACCTATTCAATATAGTACTCAAAATCCTAGCCAGGGCAATTAGACAAGAAAAAGAGATCATGAGGATACAAATTAGAAAGGAAGAAGTCGAAATAATCACTATTTGCAGATAATATAATAATTTATATAAGTGACCCTCAAAATTGCACCAGGAAACTCCTCAAGTTGATAAAGAGCTTGAGTGAAGCAGCTGGATATAAAACTAACTCAAACCTATCAGTGGCCTTTCTCTACACAAAGGATAAACAGGATGAGAAAGAAAATAGGGAAACAACATCTGTCCCAATAGTCACAAACAATATAAAATAACTTGGTGTGACTCTATCTAAGGAAGTGAAAGATCTGTATCATAAGAACTTCAAGTCTCTGAAAAAAGAAAGAAATCAAAGAAGATGGAAAGTTTCCCATGCTCATGGATTGGCAGGATCAATATAGTAAAAATGACTATCTTCCTGAAAGCAATCTACAGAGTCAATGCAATCCCCATCAAAATTGCAACTAAATTCTTCACAGAGTTAGAAAGGGCAACTTCCAAATTCTTCTGGAATAACATAAAACCTAGAATAGCAAAAATTATTCTCAACAATAAAAGAACCTCTGGGGGAATCACCATGCCTGACCTCAAGCTGTTCTACAGAGCAATTGTGATAAAAAACTTCATGGTACTGGTATAGCGACAGACAATGGAAAAGAATTGAAGACCCAGAAATGAACCCACACACCTATGGTCACTTGATCTTTGACAAGGGAGCTAAAACCATCCAGTGGAAAAACAGCATTTTCAACAAATGGTGCTGGCACAACTGGTAGTTATCACATAGAAGAGTGTGAATTGATCCATTCTTATCTCCTTGTACAAAGCTCAAGTCTAAGTGGATCAAGGAACTCCACATAAAAGCAGAGACATTGAAACTTATAGAGGAGAAAGTGGGGAAAAGCCTTGAAGATATGGGCACAGGGGTACAATTCCTCAACAGAGCAGCAATGGCTTATGCTGCAAGTTCGAGAATGGACAAATGGGTCGTTATAAAATTACAAAGCTTTTGTAAGGCAAAAGACACTGTCAATAAGACAAAAAGGCCACCAACAGATTGGGAAAGGATCTTTACCAATCCTGAATCTGATAGGGGACTAATATCATATATATATATATATAACTTAAGATGGACTCCAGAAAATCAAATAACCCTATTAAAAATGGGGTACAGAGATAAACAAAGAATTCTCAACTGAGGAATACCGAATGTCTGAGAAGCACCTAAAAAAATGTTCTACATCCTTAATCATTGGGGAAATGAAAATCAAAACAACCCTGAGATTCCAGCTCACACCAGTTAGAATGTCTAAGCTCAAAATTCAGATGACAGCAGATGCTGGCAAGGATGTGGGGAAAGAGGAACACTCCTCCATTGTTGGGGATTGCAAGCTGGTACAACCACTCTGGAAATCAGTCTGGCAATTTCTCAGAAAATTGGACATAGTACTACTGGAAGATCCAGAAATACCTCTCATGGGCATATACCCAGAATATGTTCCAACTTTTAATAAGGACTATTCTCCACTATGTTCATAGAAGCCTTATTTATAATAGCCAGAAGCTGGAAAGAACCCATATGTCCCTCAACAGAGGAATGGATACAGAAACTGTGGTACATTTACACAATGGAATACTACTCAGCAATTAAAAACAATGAATTTATAAAATTCTTAGGCAAATGGATGGACTGGAGGATATCATCCTGAGTGAGGTAACACAATCAGAAAAGAATGCACATGATATGCACTCACTCATTAGCCAATATTAACCCCAAAGCTTAGGCTACCCAAGGTACAATTTGCAAAACACATGAAACTCAAGAAGAAGACCAAAGTGTGGTTACTTCATTCCTTCTTAGAATGGGGTACAAAATACCCATGGAAGTAGTTACAGAGACAAAGTTGGGAGCTGAGACAGAAAAAGGACCATCCAGAGACTTCCCCACCCAGGGAACCATCCCATATACACCCACCAAACCCAGACACTATTGCATATGCCAGCAAGATTTTGCTGACAGTACCCTTGTGAGGCTATGCCAGTGCGTGGCAATTACAGAAGTGAATGCTCACAGCAATCTATTGGATGGAACACAGGGCCCCTAATGAAGAAGCTAGATAAAGTACTCCAGGAGCTAAAGGGGTCTGCAATCCTATAGAACGATCAACAAAATGAACTAACCAGTACCCTTCAGAGCTGTGCCTCTTGTTGTGTATGTAGCTGAGAATGGCCTAGTCAGCCCTCAATGGGAGAGGCCCTTGGTCTTGTGAAGATCATATGCCCCATTACAGGAGAGTGTCAGGGCCCGGAAGCAGGAGTGGGTGTGTTGGGGAGCAGGGTGAGGGGAGGGTTTCTGGGACTTTGGAGACAACATTTGAAATGTAATTGAAGAACATATCTAAAAAAAAAAATATTAAGAAAGGGAGGGCCACAAGTTGAAAGTAATTTATGTCATGGAGGAGGAGGAGATGGAAGCCTAAGCCACTGCATGCTCAGTCAGGAAGCAGAGATGAATGCTGGTGCTCAATCCAAGTTTTTCTCTTTTTTCTTTTTTCTTTTCTTCTTCTAACATCTAGGACACCAGTCCATGAAGTGGTACTACCCATATTCTATGGTTCTTTGTAGCTTAGTTTAAAGTCTCTGTAAATGTTCTTAAAGATGAGCTCAGAGGTTTTTGAGACAGTTTTGATAAACTGTCACATGTCTTTATGCAGCATGATATTCAGGAGGTCATGAGCAAGAACTCCAGTGCAGACGAAGAAAAAAGAAAAAAAAAAATAAAGAAAGATCGGAGGAGGCAAAGGCTCCCTCTTCCAGTCAGTTTGAAAGATGCAAACCTCTTAGCTAAAAATAAGAGCACAGTGTTAGCATTGTCATGTTAAGGACAGTTTCCTCAAGATTCTTTTATAAAGGAAACTATTGCTTTCTTTGGAACTGCTGTCTTGCACTGTATTTGTTATACTTCTGGCTCTTGGATTTCTATCATAGTGTAAGTAGATGATCTGGCTGTGATACTAGATAGCCCTTATCATCTTTAAGCATCTCTCCAACCTGCTCGTCATTGGTTATCAATTCTAGCTCTATTTATTCTTTTTTATTAGATATTTTCTTTGTTTACATTTGAAATGTTATCCTCTTTCCTTGTTTCCCCTCTAACCCCCCCCCCCATGCCATCCCCCCTCTACCTGCTCAATAACACACCCACTACTGCTTCCCTGTCTTGGCATTCCCCTACTCTGGGGTATCGAGCCTTCACAGGAAGAAGGACCTCTCCTCTCATTGATGTCCCACAAGTCCATCCTCTGCTACATATATGGGTGGAGCCATGGGTCTCTCCATGTATACACTTTGGTTGGTGGTTTAGTCTCTGGGGGTTTATTCTGGGGGGTACTGGGAGGTTCATATTGTTGTTCCTCCTATGGGGCTGCAAACCCCTTCAGCTCCTTGGGTCCTTTCTTTCTTCCTACCTCCCACCTCTGCTATCACATGTCTCTGCTTTATCTGTTCATGCTTTTACTAGTGCGATGGAATGGAAAAACTTCAAACCATGATGTTCAAAATCCTAGAACAAGTTATCGTCTTTGTGACGTGAAATCATCTTTTTGGGCTTTTGCAATTCTCATTAACTAGATATTAATACTTTTCTGTTAGGATAAAAGGATTGATGGGTTAATGGTATAAAAGTGTCTTACTTAGGGTTTTATTGCTGTGACAAAATACTATGACCAAAGGCTACTTGGGTAGGAAAGGGTTTATATGGATTAGAAATTACAGATTACAGTCATGAGTGAAAGTCAGGGTAGGAATTCAAAGCCCGGACTTGGAGACATGAACTGAGGCGGGGACCGTGGAGAGACTCTGCTCACAGGCTTAACTTTTGTTTTTTTAATGACCCAGGGCTATCTGGTCAGGAGCGCCACTGGAAAGAGCAGTCTGAGCCCTCCTACAGGAATCATTAATCAAGAAAATGTCTCACAGAATTACTTGCCTATTGGCTGGTTTGATGGAAGGATTTTCCCAACTGAGGTTCCCTGTTTAGAAATGAATCTAATGTGGGTGAAATTGACATGACTAACAAGCAACATAGGTGCTTATCACAATGACCAGCACCTTGGAAACACCGTGTTCATAACCTTTTTTCCCTTCTCTCAGCTGTTGACTGGCTTCACTTTGCTTAACCTCAGTGACTTTCCAGGCTTTGGGGGATCTGTTTCTTGTTGTTAGACACCAGACCTTTCCCTGGTTTCCCTTGAACATGTTGGCTTGTAGATAGGACATTAAGGCAAGGGTAGCCAGTGATGGAGTCCACTTCTGCCTTGTTTGCCTTGTCACCTCTGCTTATACTTCTTTTCAACATCTCTACGTTCCTTAGTCATTAACTACCTATTAACAGGTACCAGTAACTTGCTTGTCTCAGCAGCTGTTAGCACTTTTGGAAGGAGAGAAAATATATCAACATATAATCTGCTATTGCTTGAGATTTAATACAATGAAGCAGGTATTCAAAAATGACATCACCAGAACACACGAGAACTTTGATAGCTTTGTGCCTTGCAGCTTTTCCTTCCACAATCTCAGAATTCATATTAAGAATACTTTTCTGTTTTGACAAACTAGATGAGTATTGATTTTCAGTCTTCTCATTTTAGTATTTTTTGTTGATATATAATGGGTCTTCTTTTTTAGGACTTACTTATACTAGTTTGTTATAAAGCATAATTGATAATTTCCCCTTTTCCCCTATTCATTGGCTCTGTTATTGTCATTCGAGAATGGCCTTGAGTGTTTTTTGTTTTTTTTTTTTCCTATCCGTATTGTTTGTGTTCCTTTGGTTTGATAGTTTTCAGCTTTTGGTAGTCTAAAAAGCATAAAACCCAGGCTTCAAGTGCTCAGATGACCACTGTTGCCGTGTGGTCTCCTAGCCCAATTTGAATAACATTACTTATGATGCAAACACTGAATCCGAACGCATCAGGGCATTCATTCAGCACAGACAGCTTGATTCTTAAAAACATTTCCTTCCCCTTACTCTTTACCTGGTCTACACTCTGTTCCATAGAATCAGAAGGAACAAATTTCATTTCTGCTTTTAAATATCTTGTAATTTTCAAAGACAACTACATTGTCCCCTGAAAAATCTCTCCCTACCCCAAATACATTTTTAAATAAACCTTTTCATTTAATCCATTGTGCAAATGAATTTTCGTTAACACACAATTATTACATTTGACATATAGTTGCAGACTTATTTTCTTTGTGGTAATGCCAGAGAAAAGATTATATAATTATGTACATTATATTTCATATACTGAGAATCAACAACAGTACCAGCTCACCTTTATTTTAAGAAATCATGTATAACAAAGGTGTCTAGGCAATGGTAGCTTTGCACAGCTATCTACACTGACATTTACCCTTCATTTTCTACCCCTAACACATCAGTTACTATATCTGGAGGATCCTACAGCTGAGAGGTAACCTTTCCATTCATGAGAAGAAAACCATGGTGTGGCAGCAAAACCCATGCCTTTCCCAATCTTGTGGTGATGACAGGAAGGTGGGCATTAAGTGAGTGCATGTGTCCACTCCCCTTTCTTGACTGATGGTAGATTCACAATCCTAGCTGTAAAAAAGATAAATAATTGAAGCTCCAGCACTTTATTCCCTTTTTGGGTTCTGCAGAAAACCTACTCAACTTTTCTGGCTCCACTTTACTCATGGTGCCGTGTTGGTAGGGAGTCAAAGGATTGATTTTCTTCAGCTAATCTTTTGGGATTAATGTTTTTCCTGAAATTTTGCTTTAACGTTAGAGATATACAAGACATATTTTGAATGTATTATTGTGTCCCCTTGTATCTCCCAGCCTGGTGCAGTATCAACTCTTAATGGTAGAAGGGAAGCCCAGAGTTTTGTAGTCATGGAGAAGCAGGTTGGATAGTGTGTGACTAGTTTTGGGCAGGGAGAGAGGTGGAAAAAAAGTAATAGAGGGAAAGAAGGGACTCGAAGGAGGGGAGAACAGAGGAGAGACCACAGCTTCTAGGCAGCATGGCAAGGGAGACAGCAGACCGGAAGAACGCAGAAGCGTGCTCTCATCCCTGGGTCTCCTCACCTTACACTCCTCTCTTCTCACCCAGACACCAAGTTGTCTTTTAGAGACGAGATACTTGGCTCTTTGGATACTGGACAGGCTATTGCCTGAAGTTATTAAATTATCAAATCAGACTATGTTAACTCAGGTTATGGATTCATTTTACTGTGTTCATTCTAACCAGAACACAGGGACTCATGTGGAAAAATGTAAATAACCACAAATATATAGCATATTCTCTGCAAATTGGTAGACTTAAAAATTTTAACCTCCATTATGTATTGGGTTTCCCGAAAGGCTTCTATTTGTATTTGAAAGGAGAATAAAAATTGTCATTGTGATTTCCCACCCAAAGTCTACTGATGCGTGAAGTTAATCTCAATTTTCTATTCATGTGGGGTTTATTTGCACATGGTATACTACATTAATTTTTCAGCACAGTTTTTATGTAGTATTATTAAAGTATACTTTTCTTTTGACATTTTTAAAAGCCCTGTTGGTATTGCAGAACCCAGTGCATACATTCATTTGTTTGATTCATGTCGGCCTCTTGCTTACTGTTTGTCTTTGTCTTCAGGGACAGCAATTCAGAAAGTCCTGTTGATTCTCTGCTAGTCACTGAATATTCAGTGAGGATTCAACACACTGCTGGGATATTCTTTACTTACATATTCAACCAGGTTAGGGACCTTGATACATTTCTTAACCTTATTAAAAATAATTTTCCCAAGCCGGGCGTGGTGGCGCACGCCTTTAATCCCAGCACTTGGGAGGCCGAGGAAGGCAGATTTCTGAGTTCGAGGCCAGCCTGGTCTACAGAGTGAGTTCGAGGACAGCCAGGGCTACACAGAGAAACCCTATCTCGAAAAAAAAATAATTTTTCCTATTTTACTATGGAGAACAAGTTTGAATTTACCAACCCATTTTTCTTTATGATACTGAATTCTGATTTTTATTTTCAGAAAGTCTCAGCTATATTGGGATTAATGGTATTCATGAAATCTTGTTTGAACACTGGAGATCTACAGGAAATTATATTTTAAATGTATTAATTATTTTAAAAATCAAAGTGATTATGTTATGGGATGTGAAAACTATTTTTGGTTGTCAACTCTACACATCTGGAATGAACTACAATCCACAAATGGAGTGGACATCTGTGAAATTTTTCTTTTTCTTTTTGCTTGGTTTAAATTGGGGGCAATGGACCAACCTGACTATACTTCAAGATTATTAGCCATTCTGTTACCTGGTCAAAATAGTTCATTCCTGTTGTCTATTAATGTTTAAATTGACTATGCCTTGACCCACTTTCTGGAATTCGACATGTTCCACATTCTGTACCTTGACCTCCACCCTGATAAGATATTCTGCCAAATAATTTTGAGATGTTCCATCAAGTTTTCATACAAACAAAAACACTTAAAACCCCCTTAGCCTTGCAGTTTTTGGATCTATAGGCTGCACTTTTTTCTATGTTCAGTGCTATTTTTTTCAAACCATGCTTTAGGGAGATAGCCTGGTCTAAGAGAAAACAAAGCTTGCTTAATTTGACCGAAAAATTGAGTTTGTGGTCTTTTGCTATTTGATGGGGTTAACTGGTGGATCCACTTCTAGTACAGACCTTTGAAGTACAAAGACACACCTGTAATCTGAGCCACATCTTCTACTGGATGCCAATATAAGGACATGAAAAAAGGAGGCTTTTGCCCTTTGGTTGCTTGCTTTTTCCTTGCTAGCAAGTCCATTCCTTACACTGGTATTAGAGTTTACTTCCTTGGGATTCCAGCACCTCCTGAAATCCAGCTGAGACATCCATCCCTGTAGACTGAGGAACTTTTTGATTCTTTGACTTTCCATTCATAGCCAACCACTGATAGATTACTTGGACCATTCTAATGTCATTCTAATAAATTCCCTTCATATGTCTGTGTGTATGTATCTATATACATATATATGGGTTCATTCTATAAATTCTGCTCTGCTAGAGAACCATGAGGTTTACATAGGGTTAAAGAAGTTTTCAGTGAAGAAAAAAATTGTGGTCTATGGATGTAGATAAGTAGTAGATGGATATAGTTAAGTAGTAGAACATGTTCTTAGAATGCTCAAGGCCCTCGGTCCAATCTCTAGCACTGCAAAACAACCACAAAAGTTTTGATGTGTATTAATATAGGCCCAAACCCACACCTGGCCCTTTTCTGACATTCATATTTCACACCCACTCATGCAGCTCTGGAGATCTTATCCCAGGGAGCTTGTGATGAAATGGGCTCTTGATGGTGACATTTTACCAGTGTCCCGTATACACTGCTTTCACTTAGAGGCATGGCTGGCAGGCAGGGCGTTCTGTTTCTGAGGATGGTCTTCAGGGACATATTTTGAAAGAGTAAGTTATTGGTGTCTCTTAAAACACTGGTGACACCTATTACCCCTCCATGCAGGGTAAAAACAGAAGGCAGAAGAGTTCAGACTCAGAAAGAATGGATGTGCTGGCACCAGCTGAGCCCTGTGCCATGCCCTGCTGACTTGTACTCTTTAGTAAACTGCAGTCACTTAGGAGACTGAGATGACACTGGGTGTATTTATATGGGTCATGAAACTAGAAAAGGGACTAAAAGAGGGGAAAAGACTTAAGTTGGGGAGAGAAATCGACAGAGGGTAACAGACTACATGAAATATTAAAGCAAAATGGGAACTAGCAGAGTTAGAAGAGAAAACAGCAGGGAAGGACAAGGGGGATGGGGGAGAGGAGTGGGCATGAGATCAATAAGAACAAAGCATGAATGAATTAAATAACACAATAAAATACATTAGTTTGTTGTTAATTAAAAACAAATTATCATTCTTGTACCAGTCTATATAAAACATATTTATCTCCATCTATATTATCTGTATCTATGTGAACATGCATACATCTATATCATATGTGAACATACATACATAGATCTGTCATTTATCTCTATATATCTATCATGTCTTGCCCCGGCCCGTGGGACACTTTATTCCATGGTCCTTGAGGGGGATCACAAACCTAGAGAGAAATGGGAATAAAGAAAGAGACGTAGACCATGCATGTTTGTCATAGTCTCTTTTACTAAGGGGAGATGCNCAGGTTATATACAATTTGGAGAGGGGTGATCAAAGGTAAACAGTGAGAGAAATAATTGGGAAGGGTTATTTGCAAGTCTAATACATTTAGTGATTCATCTAGGGTCTTTGGCGCCACTGCCCTGGGACATAGGGCGGCTTATCTAAGAGCCTATCTCGGGGTCCGGATCCTCCTGACAGTTCAAGGTGACAGCTCTGGGCAGCTCTGGAATGTGAGAAGACTCCCTCAGTCCTTGATGTCTGTTTAGGTCTTGCTGGTTTCCAGGAGTGGCCTTGCAGAGAGAGAGGGGGAAGGGCTCTTGACAAAGAAATATGTGGCTCTTAGCTGCATATTGTAAAAACACCTGGGCTGTGGGGATGCCCTGGGTATAAAATGCCTGGGCTTTCTCAACCTGGTCTCTGACAATGTCTATCTATGTATATGTCTATGTATCTATCATATATCTATTTATAATCTATCATGTACATATCTATATATGTACATACGTATGTATGTGTCTATCTTTGTATCATCTATCTTCTGGTATCTGTCTATATCTGTATGTCTCAGTCTCTCTATCTTTGTTTATACAAATTGTGGTAATGGTGGGACTTAATTTGTTCATCCCACAAGGTTTTGAATATGAAGATTTTGTACATTAATAAGCACTGCAGGTGTTTGCTTTTCTTACATTTTATTTTCCTTTGCTCAGCTGATCCAAAGAGAAGTACTGTGGGTAAGGGTTATAGAGGAATTTTAATCCAGCAACATAGCTGCTTTGGCAAGAAAGCACATCCAAAGACCTTCTAGGTCTATGTGATCTGGCTGGAATTCAGACAGGACACACATCTTTAATCCCTCTGGCTGGAATTAGACACACCCTTAGTACACACCTTTAATTCCAAACAATGAAATCTAATTGAGGGACAGAGTCAGAGATATGACATGCCAAACTCTCAAGAGAACTGCACAGGAGAGAGAAGCTATTTAAGAGCAGCACAGGGAGAGAGTCAGTTGGGATTCAGTGTAGTGAGTGTAGTACAGTGGAGTTGAAACAGTTGAAGCCATGAAAATAAGAAGGAGCCAGAAGATTAGAATGGACTGCCAGAGTAAGTTTGAGGCCAAGCAGAGCAATTCAGAGAGAAGCTTAGAGAAGTCAGATTGAATCAGACAGCTTGGAGAGGAGCTTGAGCCAGAACAGCTGAGTTGAATTAGTCATCCAGAGTTCAGAAAGAACTAGAAAGAGTGAGCTTATTCAGCAGTAAGTCTCCTAGGCTAAAAACATTCTAGGCCTAGGATAGAAGACAGAGGCAGGAAGCTGAAGTCTTCAAGGTCTGGGCTTACAGAAGATTGGATTGTACAAAGGCTAGAGGCTTCCAGGCCTTAAATTTCCTATGCTACACACCTTGGCAACAGGCAACAGACACTTGGTTGTAGGTGGTGTTTTTTTATATATTAGTTAGGTGCAGAGCAGATGGCAGTCCTTTGCTCACCATAGCTTGATGTCAGGCTTGGTTGCCAAAGCTATTTTATGTTTGGGACACATGAAAATCAAATCGGTTCAAATCCAGGAGGTGCAGTAGGGGAAGAGGAAGACAAAGACCTGTGTTTCAGAATGCTATGCAGTATGAGTGAGGAAAGATTGTCCAAAGATATTCCTTCAGTCCCACGGCACAGGAGGGCTGTAGACACACAGAACCCTGTTGACAATCAGGCAGACAAAGACCTATGGAGAACTGCCATGCCACCCACAGATCTGCCCTCTGGCACACGGCATAGGCAAACTGTTGGCAATGCTATAGGCTATGTGACTTCTTCCTGTCACATCACAGAGTGAGGAAGAAGGATGTCACCTAGGGGGCCCATCGACCATGTGGCCAGCCTACAACAAGAGCCACAACAATGTGTGAATATGTGGCATAAAGATGGGAGAGAAAGAGAAGTGGGGCAACTTAAGCATTGTGACGAGAGATGGGACTGGCGACTCGAGTGTAGGTGGCCAGCTCTGCCACCTGGAGGCATGGTGAGGTTCCAGCCTGAGCTGACGCCGAGGTTTATGTCCAGCTCTGTGACTAAACAGTGGTTGGGGTCAGTGTTATTGTCCAGGATCATATTACCATCACAAAACATGGGGACATCCCTGGTTGGGGCAGCCTCTGTGAATCAGATGGATGTTCTAGGCTAGCACATAACTGGCCACACCCCTTATGGCTGGAGGGGTACTCTCCCACCACCTCTCACAGGCAGCAGCACTCAGAAGAGCAGACCCTTTACCTAGCATGGACAGCAGAGCTGAGCTGACCCTGGTGTTGGAGATGCAGGTGAGCTGGCCCCAGATCGAGAGTGATGGAGAGCTGGCCCTGCTGCTTGTCTGCTGTGAGATGGCATGGGTGGGGAATGATGCCCCTGCTCTTCAACATCTACAGTAGTCAGTAGAGCTGGCCCCAGAGTCATAGGAGTTCATGAGCTGACTCTGTCCCTTACTGACTGCAGCACTAGGAAAAGTGGGCCCTGTACCTTGCTTGAGAAACGCAGTGAAGCTTGCCCTCATGGGGAAAGCATGGGTGAGCCAGCCCTGAGAATGTGAGAACGGGAGAGCTGGCACTACCTCCTGCCAATTGCAGTATTAAGTGAGCTAACTGGAGCAATGCTGGAGAGACAGATAAGGGAGACCTGAATGCTGCTCAGCTCAGGGACAGATCCAGGGCTCTGTATCTGTACTCCAAAATTTGTACCATCTGCGAATGATTGAGATGCATGAAAGGGCCAGTCCTGCTGATTCAATGCTGCAGGATCTCCATGACACAGGCAATAACAGGATAATTAGGAGGTGTCTGGTGAGAATCCAATATTCATAGTGTCACAGAAACCAGAAGCCTTGAACCACACCAATGATTCATTGCAATGAACATTTGAGGTTAAGATGTATAGACAGAGGAATATACTGTGTGACATACCATTGCATACTACAGCTTACATGAAATGTTTTTCTATGGTGTGTGTGTGTGAGTGTGTGTGTTTGTGTGTGTGTGTGTGTGTGTGTGTAGGCAACAGGTTTCAAGAGCGAGGGCAGATATGACTGGGTAGGGAGATGAGCAGGATTGGGGTACACGATGTGAAACTCAGGAAGAATCAATAAGAAAATTTTTAAAAAGATATATTGCTTAGTTATTGTCAGTACCATTACCTATTTTGTTGGGATTTAGCTACTTCAAGTTGAATTTATGATGTTAAAATAATGAATGGAAGAATGTTTGACAGAAATTTAAAACAAATTTTGAATAAAACATTAAAATATGAAAATAATTTCCTATGCTACACAGGATGATCTTGTTTCTTTTTTTTTTTTAGTTTTTTTTTAAATTTATTTATTATTATTTCCTTTATTTACATTTCAAATACTATCCCGAAAGTTCCCTATACCCCACCCCCACCCCTGCTCCCCTACCCACC
>NC_034593.1:4441405-4447460 GCF_900095145.1 Mus pahari | reverse complement strand
GTGGATTCATTTCTGGATCTTCAATTCTATTCCATTGATCTACTTGTCTGTCGCTGTACCAGTACCATGCTGTTTTTATCACAAGTGCTCTGTAGTACAGCTTAAGGTCAAACATGNTGATTCCACCAGAGGTTCTTTTACTGTTGAGAATCGTTTTTGCTAGATGATCTTGCTTCTAATATTCCTACCTCCATCATCCTTAGTGCTGGGGTTACACAATAAGCCACCAGATATGACTTGACATTCTGCAAGAGAGTGAACCAGAGCTTCCTGCAAGTGAGGCAAGTCCTCTACTAACTCAACTCTAGTCTCAGTGCAATGATATGGCCTAGGTTAATGTGTGTTTCTTCTGCCTTAACTTCTTCAGATTTCTCTACCAGTTTGCACCAGTACAGTTGGCCATGGGTGATTATCTCTCTGGTCTTCAGTTTTCCTAAATATTTGCTGATAGACTCCATTTTACACTTGAAGTAAATGCCAGGTAATACTTTTCTTGTGACACAGGCACAGGGAAATAGCCCAACTTCTTGAAAGTCGATGGAGTGATGGGGGGCTTGAGGATTCAAGAGACTATACTTAGACCGATGCGGCTTTAAAAGAGTGTTCTGGTGTGCTCATCTTTGGGATGTGGTGGAAGGCTGCATATGCTCTGGCACACATTCCTGTTGACACTGTTCTTTTCTAAGATAGCTTCTTATAGAGTGTCGTGTCGTAGTGGTAGAATCCAGCCTGTTATAATTTAGCTATAATATTAGTTCTTAAGATCTTGATTCAGCCTGTATGAGGCACATAGTTCCACCTCTAACACTGTCAATAAAAGATCTTGACTTAAGGCAGAAATTAAGAAAGAATGTGCTCAGTGAGAAACTATAAATTTGTTATATGCTTGCTTATTTATTTATTTATTTATTTATGTATTTATTTATTTATTGGTAGTTGATAAGTAGTCCAGAACACTTATATGACAGAGCACATTTCCTCTGGCTATTTTCCCTAGAATAAGTGTAATGTATCCTGTAGGGGTGGCAAAACTTCTTAGAAATGCAAGATTTCAGCTCCTGTTGGTTGAGCTCTGATGTCGAATTCTGCAGAATTCTGTGAGGAGGACAGGTTTTTCTTCCGACCTTCACAAGGCCAGTTCTCTATGATTTGACATTGCATTTAATTTGTGAAGCCATCAGAACACCTTGCTTTTGATTTCAGGCCAGGCTCCCATGTGGCTCATCAGTTCTCTTTTCATTATCAATTTTACACACCAGAATGAAAGTCAGAAGCACACAGATAATGAAGCAGAATTTCTCAACTATACTTAGAAAATAGGACAAAAATGTGTGCATAAAAATAGCACACTAAATGTTTAATGCTTGGAACTCAGGCTTTGCAGCTCAGTGATTCTTAGTCATGTTAAAACACTGAAGGATAAATATTTTATTGCACAGTAAAAGGATTTCTAATATACTGTAATATACATTTCCTTTTCTATGGAATAAATCTAAATAGAGACTGGCTTCTGTGGGGCTTGAGGATCCAAAATGTATTTTAAACAGAACATCCTTGCATGTATTAGTGATTCTGCCCTCTTCCTCCCCTCTCCCATCCCTAGCACCTGCTGGTGTTTGTAGTAGATTCCATTCTCGGCCCAGATCTGTACTGGTTCTAATGCTCTGCAAACATTTCAAACTTATCACCTTTTGGAAAGTCTTGTGTAGAACACTTGAAGTTACACATGTTTTTCATAATGTAGGTTTTCATTGAGAAGGATTAGATTGTTATCAGGACCACTCGTTTAATTCTGCATGCTATTCCTGGTCTGGGCTTGAGGAAAAAGGAAGAAACATTTGAAATCACTGGATTCTTGGTCCTGACAGGTTGTGAGCGATACTCTTGCTGTAAAGTCAGGCTGGCTGGCAGTACACTAAAGCATCACCGCGTGACTTGGGGGGGATTTGTGTGCAGTGAGCAGCAGTGCTTGACATGGGGGCTTGGATACTGACTACAAAGCCTCCAGAAGCACGGGTGCCTTTTAAGGATTGTTTTAATGTTAGACTCTCGCTGCACATCGGTTTTAAAATGCATTAATACGCAGTATCTCAGACATAAAAGTGTATTTTTATGGTACAACTAGTTTAATATTATCAGTAATAACAACCGCTGTGAGCATTTGGCCCAGTGATGATCAATCTTTAGTGTCAACTTGACTGAGTTTAGAGATATCTAGGAGACACTCAGTGGGCATTTCCTCCCACGCAGGATGACTTGCTGCCCTAGGTTCGTGCAAAATACTTCTTTCTGCTTATTTTATCATTTATTTTAATGCAAATTTTTGTGCTTAATATATTATTCATTGTGTCCAATTTTGAAACATTTATATATTGAAACTGTAATCTCTCTAGTATTACCTTCAATTTATGTTTTCTCCTTCAGAATTATACTTTTTGATACATACACTTATAATTAATTTATTTTGTATTATTATTTTGTGGTCCTAATATATTATCAACTGTTACCTAGTGAATTCTTATATATTTATGTATTTCCATATGAAAAAATTTAAAAATGTGTAACCCGTGTTCCTACAATCCCAACACTCTATGGTGGGGGGGGGGGAGGTGACTCACTGAATCCAAGATCAATCCAGGCTACATTTTGAGAGTCCCTTCCAATAAAATACATTTTATTTGAAACCTTGTTATTAATAGTAATAGATTCTCTCTCTCTCTCTCTCTCTCTCTCTCTCTCTCTCTCTCTCTCTCTCTCTCTCTGCATGACCATGTGTTGTATGTAAACATATATGCCTCCCTGTATGTGCCTGTGTATGAGCATGAAGTCACAGACATTCTATGTTCTGCATGTTGTCTGCTGCTTTACACCGTGGAGGCAGGGAGGCACAATGAACTCGCAGCTACGCTGGTACCAGGAAGCTCTAGCGCTCCTTTTGTGTCTGTTCCATCATTCTGTGGCTGTAGGCTTCCCTGTGTCCATGCCCGGCTTTGAACTGAGGTCCTCATGCCCAGGCAACAAATACCCTTCCTTACCCACTGAGCCATCACCTTGGCCTTATATATATATATTTCTTTTCACAGTTTACTAGACACTGATTTAATAACTGAGTTAAAAAAAGTTAGTGCTATGGTAGATTCGTTTTTCATTATTTTTCTGTTATTTGTTACTTTTTTCTTTAAAGTCAATTTTATTTTTATTTTTTTGGATAGCCATAGGATGATATCCTTCCTGAAAGTCCCCTGCAGGGAAGTGGAGTACTATGTGCAGTTTCTACACAGGTCTTCATTCTTGTGACCATCTCCTACTGCTCCCTCTCTGCAGTCCTTTTCTTATAGTTTTATGGCCAGAGTTCAGGTTTTCATTTCTTGCATGATGTTTCTGTTTCCCTTCTGATTCTTTAGAAAATATTCTTTCACTGTCTTTGGTGTTTGGTATTAGGAGAACCTTACAGTGAGCTTTCAATTTATCCAACTTATGATTTCTGGGACTTCTGATCTCTTAGAAGTATGTCTGTAACTATTTCTAGGAACTTTCTCCTTGTTATTTCTTATATTATTATCTTTTCACTGTTCTGAGTTTTCCATCATAAAACCAATGTAGATGTTTGGCCTGTCTATCTTCTCCTTTCTGTTATATTTATAATCTTTTTATACATCAGAATATACCTTCTTCTCAGAACCTCCTGGCACCTTCTCCAAAACTGACCATATAATCGGTCACAAAACAGGCCCCAACAGATACAAGATGATTGAAATAATCCCACATATCCTATCATATTACCACACACTAAGGCTGCTCTTTAATAACAATAAAAACAATAGAAAGCCCTCATACAGATGGAAGATGAACAACTCCTTACTCAATGATAACTTGGTCAGGGAAGAAATAAAGAAAGAAATTGAAGACTTCCTGGAATTTAATGAAAATGAAGGCACAACATACCCAAACTTATGAGACACAAGAAAAGCAGTGCAAAGAGGAAAACTCATAGCTCTGAGTGCTACCAAAAAGAAACTAGAGAGAGAATATACTAACAGCTTGACAGCACACCTGAAAGCTCTAGAAGAAAAAAGAAGCAAATACACCACAGAGGAGTTGATTGGAGGAAATAATCAAACTCAGGGCTGAAATCAACCAAGTAGAAACAAAAAGAACTATACAAAGAATGAACAAAACCAGGATCTGGTTCTTTGAGAAAATCAAAAAGATAGATAAACTAGACTAACCAGAGGGCATAGAGACACTATCCAAATTAACAAAATCAGAAATGAAGAGGGAGATATACTAACATAAACGGAGGAAATTAAAAAAAACCATCAGATCCTACTACAAAAGCCTATATTCAGCAAAACTGGAAAATCTGAATGAAATGGACAATTTTCTAGACAGATAAAAACTATCTAAACAGTCCCATAGCCCCTAAAGAAATAGAAGTAGTCATTAAAAGTCTCCCAACCAAAAAATAACCCAGGACCAGATTGGTTTAGTGCAGAATTCTATCAGACCTTCAAAGAAAACCTAATACCAATACTCTTCAAACTATTCCACAAAAGAGAAACAGAAGGACTACTAACCCATTCATTCTATGAAGCCACAGTTAACACTGCATATTCTCCTTTGGGGATGGAATGATTTCTGTCTAATCAGAAACTTGCCATAATTTCCTTTCATAGAGGACTTCATAAGAGAATTTTTTTCTATTTCTATCTTGTTTAATGTTCTAAATAGTTTTTAAAAACTGAAGAAAAAAACAGAATTCACATTTTCAACAGCTTCTTGAATCAGTGATTCATATTCATCAGCTCATTAGGCTTTAGTACCTGCCTTGCTCTTAGCTTCTCCAGACCTATGACTTTTCCCATAAAGTTCATGAGATTTTCCAATTCTTACCTGGTGACTTGTCCACCATTTAAACTTTTAAGTCCGGATATCAGGACATAAATGAATGGACTTCTGATGCTTTTCAGTGTGTTTTCAAGAGCTGTCTTGCATATTTTTTTAAAAGAACAATTTTGCCTTTCCTCCCTTTAAAAGTAGATTCTTTCTCATAGAACATATTCTGATTAGAGTTCCCCTCCCTATTTCTCCCAGTTCCTTTCCACCTCCTCTCCAACCTAGATGCAACCTATTTCTTTCATTAGAAAAGAACAGGCGAGTCATCCAGCGCCTTTCCCGCCCGAGGAGAGGTGTCTGCCCAGGACCAGTCTACAGGCCTGAACCATCACCCAGCACCTTTCCTGCCCGAGGAGGGGTGTCTGCCAGGGAGAAGTCTCAAGGCCTGAGCTGGAAGGTGAGCCACCTTTGCTCCAGTCCACTGCCGGTTAGAAAGCAGCCTGGAGAAGTGACTCAGCTTCTGGGCTCCAGTCTGTGCTGGCAAGAGTGTGGACCACAGAATCTACACAGCTTCAGGAAAGACAGAAGCAACCTAACTTCTGGGATGGACTCTATTTCAGGCTCCAGAAATTTGGGCACCTTCCTCTCCAGAGGAAAGGTGGCCACCTGTGAGGGTTCTGTCTGCCAGAGCAGGTGAGAGAGTTATATTATGTCCAGGGTCCCTCAGTGGCTACACTGTGCAGGTGAGTGAATAAACTGCAGAGGCAAGACATCTTCTGGCACAGGCCCTGTTTTGGGCCTACATCTTCAGCCAGGAGGCAGATCTGAACGCTAGGCCTCTGTGCACCTTCCCTGATGGAGAAGAGCTTGTCTGCAGAGAGTAATCTGACCACTGAGACTCAGGAGAGAGCTAAGGTCCCAGGACTGCTGACAGAGGCTAATAGAATCACAGGAGGAACAAGCTCCAACCAGAGACAACTATAACAACTAACTCCAGAGATAACCAGATGGTGAAAGGCAAACATAGGAATCTTACTAACAGAAAACAAGACCACTCACCATCATCAGAACCTAGCACTCCCACCTCAGACAGTACTGAATACCACAACACACCAAAAAGCAAGAAATGCATTTAAAAGCATACCTCATGATGAAGTTAGAGGATTTTAAGAAGGGCATTATTAAAGAAATGCAGGAGAACACTGCTAAAGAGATACAA
>NC_034593.1:4433718-4438559 GCF_900095145.1 Mus pahari | reverse complement strand
CCTATTCAATATAGTACTTGAAGTCCTAGCCAGAGCAATCCGACAACAAAAGGAGATCAAGGGGATACAAATTGGTAAGGAAGAAGTCAAAATATCATTCTTTTCACCTGCAATTCAGAAATAGATAGGGTATATTAGTCACTGACTCCAAGTAGAGAGAGCAGTGATAATCACCTGCTATGAATAGCATTAATTAATAGAAGTCTGTGGCTCCAGGCAGAGAGCATAACAGATAGATGTTATAATAGGTTTTAATTAAATAAATGTCTATGGCTCAAGGTAGAGAGCACAATAGATAGTATAACAGGATGGCTCCTCACTCATCTACAGACATAATACTGTCCAAAGAAAGGACACAATTACAGGTTAGGACAGCTTGATTCTGCTGAGACAGAATAGGCTAGTCCTTATTCCTGTTACTCTAAGTCTGTTAGATAACCCTGGCCTGTATGAAGACAGATGCTTCAAGATGTTGAAGTAAGGGACTGACCAAGTGATCAGTGGTCTCTATAAATTGGCTACATTTTTGAAGCTGTATTAGGCTTCCTATATATTTTCAGTTAATATCAGTCATTCTTGGTTTTCTGATGTGGGTGAAAATCTACATAGTGTCCTAGTCAACCCCAGCTTTAGTTTTCAGATGGCATTCAATGTAAAGCCAAGACATAGCCAGGTGCAGAACTATAGCCTTAAGTAAGGATAGATGACAGAGGGTCTATTTAATTAACAAAAATGATGGACCGGGTGTTAGGTTTCTTGTACTTTATAAATTACAAAATAATAATAGTTATGCTCAATTATATCTAAGATAAAATAGTCTTTTAATTGGACAGAAAGGGGGAAATGTTGTAGATAGCCCTGGGGCTAGTTATATTTAATGCTAATTCTGTTCTCCTGTGAGGGGCTGCAAGCAAGCACTGAGTCAGCACTCAGCTGATTTCCTGTAAACCTGCTTCCCACCTTAATTTGTAAGATAAAGGAGAGCTGATGATTGGGCAGATAAAAGGGAAGGTGGAGAAGAAGGTGGGAGAGAGAGAAGAAGGAGAAAGTGGGAGAGAGAGAGGACTCAGAGGAGGAGGAGGAAGAAGAAGAAGAAAAGTGGAGCAGAAGCTCATGTTCTGGAGAAACCTCAAGTTTCTCCAGGAATCTGTGGAAGATGGTAGTGTGGTGGTAAATCTGCCCAACCTAGGTGCACAGTATGAATTCATATTAATAGAGTCGTGTTTTCATTGCCGGGGCTTATTATTTTGGAGATTACCACAACAATATGTACTCAGAGGGCTTGGCGCACATCTATGTGGTTTTGTGCACTCTGCTTTACTCTCTGTGAGTTTGTCTGAGCTTTGCTCACTTGACTTAGAGAGCCTTGTTCTCTGAGTGTCCTTCATCCTCTCTGGATCTAGTCTTTTTGCTTCCTCTTCTAAGGAGTTCCTTTAGTTCTGAGGTGAGAGATTTCCTGCAGACATCCTATTTTGAGCTTGTATTCCAAAGTAATATCTCTCTGAGAAATGACTGGCTGTATTTGGCCTTACATGTGGTGGGGGAAGCTTTCCTGGTGCTGGCCTAATTGGACAAGGATCTGAGAAAAGCAGTATAGCATTAGGAGTCGTTTTATTGTTACTTATTTTAAAAATCAGTATGTTTGGTTTTACCCCAGTCTCTGGGTTATCTCATCTCTTGGTTCTTGGTAACCTAAGCAGTGCCAGGTAGGGGTTCCACCTCATGGAGTGGTCCTTACATCAGTTCAAATCAGACATTTGTTGGCTACTCCTACAAGCCCTGTACAACCATTGCCCTGGCATATTTTGCTAGGTCAGATTGTAGTCAAAGATTTTGTGGCTGGCTTGATGTTTATATTTCTGAGACCCAATCCTCAAGTTTTACCCCAAGCTCTGGTGTCTGGTATACTAAGTTATTGATGTACTTTGCATCTCTCAGGCATTATCTTCAAGATGTGGTTGCATCTGATGGTGCTGAACATAGAAGATCTTACCTATATGATTGTGTTTTCAGCAGTGTGTGTGTGTGTGTGTGTGTGTACCCGAGGTCATCTTCAGGTTCTGTATCAGTCCACCTAGTTTGAGCCAGAGTGCACTATGCTGGTCGGCCAGCAAGCACCTGGTACCCATGTGTTTCCATCTCCTCAATGCTGAGCTTACAAACACATGCCATCATGATTTTCTTTTTATGTGGGCACTGGGCATCCAGCACAGATCCTCATGCTTGGATAAACACCTTTCTGGCTAACCTATGTCCTCAACATGTTTGGAATCTTGCTATTGACATTAGTTTCTTGTTATATCTACCATTGTTTTGGCTAGAATACATTCTGTCTCATATAAGAATGATGTCTTAGAAGATAGGTTTTATAGTTAATAGCTTGAGTAACTAGCTTGAATTTTTCTAAACATGTCTCTATTGGAGACCAGGAATATTTACCTCAAACACATAAACTTGATGCTGTTCCCTGCAGTCTTGCCATCTTGAATCCTGTGAACTTAGTGTCTCTCATAGTAAACAGGCTGGTGCCCTTACAAAAGATCTGTTTTAGAAAATGGCTCCAAGTGGAGACATGATCATTTTAAACATAGTGAGCCACTTTTAGAATCTAACAAAAACCACTCAGTTTAAGAAAGTATTGTCTATCAAGTTATACAAGGAGAGATTTTAATTGTATTACTATCTTTGCTTCAATAGCTGTCATACAACCTGAAAATTCTCAAAATCTGTCTCTCAAAACCCATTCAAGAATCTACAAACAAATATTTTGTTTTCACAAGAAATGTACTATTATAATTTATATTTATGATCCCTATCCTATCCTAACCGCCAAGTTATAATTCATTTTGACAACTATAACTTTTTCATTTTAGACCATTATTTTAAATTTGGTTTTAAACATTAACAGAAAGAAAAAGTTTTGTCTCTATGTAAAATGTTCTCTCACTTAATTAGTGATGGATGTTATAAATTGTCTTCCAATGAGATAAATTTCTGTAAAAAGTTACTTATTCATTGTAAAAGAGTTTACAGTTGAAAAGGGGTCTGATTTTCAATAAAATGAAGAATCATAAAAAAAATAAAAAATAAAATGGTTCAAATTTCTGTCTTCTTGGCTTTCCTTTTCACCTTTTGTAGGACCAATAGTCAAAGTGTTCACCAGAGAGCTGAATGGGCAAATTCAGATGCTACGATGGATATAAATACTAAATATAAATACTAAATAAATGAACATAAATACTAAAATTATTACTATGTATAACATGAAATTTACTCAAAATATTTTCTGATTCAGAAATTCTGTTACAGGCCTTTGAACTGCTGATTTACTTGTTTGCTGCTTTTAATTTTTATTCTGCCTTTTGCACTTATATAATCAAATTGGTTCTTTTTCAGATTTCCTGATCAATTTCAATAGTATTTTTAAGCCTTTAATATTCTCTTTTATTTCTATAAACATATTTATTTCTATTTGGTAGCTATTAGAGCCAGACTGTGTGGTCTTTCCAGGTCTTTTGCAGGTCCCCCAGTAGCTTTGTGTATATGCATGTGGACAGTGTGTGTGTGTGTGTGTGTGTGTGTGAAATTGGTGAGATTTAATTGTAAGCCTGCATTCATTTGAATTGTATAAAGTGAAAATTCTTTGTGATTTGACATAAATTCAAGAAATAATGTTCCTTCTTACTAATGGATACTGAAGCAATCTAAGGCCACTTCTCAGTTTTTAAGTAGGATTCTTCCCCAGGTTGCACATGGAATGTGATTGTAGAATTGTATGTATAGACTTTCAGAGGAAAGTCATTTGGTCACTTTTCTTCTTTACCATCTTCACTTATAATCAAGGCAAACAAATGCTTACAGGGTGAGTAATTTGGGGTCCACGCATTGATGTCTCATCCTTCAGAACTCAACTTGATGTGGGGTCTTACACTGTTCTAGGCTTTTACTCCCCTCTTGTTTTTCTTCCATAGACTTTAAAATATAGGCTCAAGGTAAGAAAACTTTGTATGATGTCATTAAGGCCTGTGCCTGTCTCGAGGGCCAGCTTATACCTGTTGGATTTATTTCTTACTTCCGGACTAAAGTTGATTTCTTGACTGACAGTTCAATTGTGCTATAAAGAGTGTTTTTAAAGTACATGATAGTCAGCAAATTTTAGAGTTCTTCTGCACAACTGTGCTCTGAACCTTTAGTATATGTTGTTAATGGAATTTCTACGAAGATAATGGCATGAGATTTGAGTGAAGACTCACAAAAATACGAAGGGTATGTATTAGTTAACAGTACTTTGACTCACAGTGTATCATAGTAATGAGCCCAGAAAGCAAATGTGCAAATTCTCTATGGTCTTTGTTTTAGTTAAATTTTCTGTATTTGATATGTATAGAGTTTTAGTTTGTCCATTGGATGGAATACAAATATATTTATATTTCTCCACTTTTTATACAAGTACTTGTATGTGTGTGTAAAAAAAAAGTATGCATGTTAATGAATTATACTTTGGTTGGTCTAAAATAAGTTACATAGAGAATCTGTCTATACCTTTTTCTATTTCTTTTTTTTCACTTTTTTTCCTTATTATTTTCTTTATTTACATTTCAAATGCTATCCTGAAAGTTTCCTATACCCCTCCCCCCAACCTCTGCTCCCCTACCCACCCACTTCCACTACTTGGCCCAGGCCTTGCTTTGTGCTGGGTCATATAAAGTTTGCAAGACCAAGGGGCCTCTATTCCCAGTGATAGCCGATTAGGCCATCTTCTGCTACATATGCAGCTAGAGACACAAACTCAGGGGGTACTGGTTAGTTCATATTGTTGTTCCACCTACAGGGTTGCAGCC
>NC_034593.1:4406503-4423627 GCF_900095145.1 Mus pahari | reverse complement strand
TCACCTTCCGGTTCAGGCCTGGAGACTGCTCCTGGGCAGACACCCCTCTCGGGCAGGGAAAGGTACTGGATGCTGGATCAGGCCTGGGGACTCCCCAGCGAACACCTCTCCACCTTTCCTCAGGCGGGGAAAGGCGCCGGATCCCTTTTTCTATTTCTACATCTATACCTATACATCTACATCTGTATCTAAATAAATACCTTTATTTATCTACATCTGTATTTGTATCAATATCCGTACTTATATCTATATCTTCTCTGTCTATATTATCTCTATCGTCCATCTCTATAAAACTGAGAGATAATTTACTATTTGGAGGATATGTCAGCTTCAAATCATGAGACATTTCTGAAATTTTCTCATAGCTCTTTGTATGACTCCAAGTGTAGTTGCTTCCTATTCTTCTGATTGGCATGACTCTGGTATTGAAGTTAACATATCTTGCCTACATTTTGTCCCTGTCTCTGAGGTTGTTTCAGATCAGTGTTTCTCAAGTAGTAATGATTTCCTCAGCTTGCATTTCCTTATCATTAATTGACACTTAACTATGCAATTTATGTTCTTAACTCCATTATTGGAGCATTAACACATTGAGGGCTAAGTTTTTCCTGGAAGAATGGTAAGAAGAGAGAAGGTACTCAACAGGCAATTTCTTCATGAATTAACTAATGGATGTGACCACATTTTATTTCTTTGAAGACATATAACTTTATATGTAAGCCTATCTCGTTATATGTTGGTGCATAATCAGGTCCCCGTGAAGTAAAATTGCTTATTGGAAACCATAAGCTAAAATGCATTTCTACAGCCCCAGTTTTTCATTTGAGCCTTTTATAATTATATTTTCTATTTCATTTTGATATTCAACACAGAGTATAAGGGTTTCTGCTGTGCACATTGCTTATGTATTATTACTTTTCTTCATCACTAGACAATGCAAACTACTTGAGGATTCAGTGCATCTTTTGTGTCACTCTCCAGGAAGGTGGAAAGTAAAGCAAATGCTGCTCCTTTGATGTGGTTGGGAGGAGAATGACTGGTACAGGCTGTCAAACCAGCTTGTCCTGCTGTACCACTAGCTGCACATTGTCATCTCAAAGACAAAGTCAGAGCGGTACACCATCACAAAGGGTGGCAAAGTATTGGGTAGCACAGATCAAGGGCTTTGTCATGAGTCATGCAGATTTTGAGACATGAACTGTCACCAAGATCTCCAGAGTAGAAGAATATACTCAGATCAGGGTATCACATATTTGAAACATGATGGAAAGAACGTTGACTTCTATGTGTAACAGATTGAGTCCTGTATTGAGCAGTTAGGCATGCTTCCAAGGAACTAGTCAATAGTTCCTTTGATTTCAAAGAAACCTAAGAGTGTCACTTTGTCTCTGTAAGCTCTTATTCCCCAGCTGATGTCTGCCCTTTCTCTGATTCTATGGACTAGTCACCCAGGCTCCTTCACCAGTATGATTCTAGTTGGGTTTGGCACCAGAAGGAAATCATTGTAACAGGAGTCTTCTTTTGTTGTCCCCTCCTTGAATCAGTGATCAATTCTTCTATCCTGCATCTCATCCAGAGTCCATCCCTGCAAGCACAATGCTTGGCGCTCATTGATTGTTAACAATACTATTTACTTTTCTTGCATCTTTAGTCTCCTAGCCACTATGAAGAGCTGTCTTTGTATATGTCTCCCTTATTAAATTATTTCTTTTGAAATATCTGCATCAATTTTATTTTCTTGTAGGACTTTTTAGAGTCAAGTAGTTTACTGTAAAGGAATCTAGAACATAGTGGAATAGGAACTAGAACTTTCTCAGGGATGGGATGCTGGTAGATTAAAATTATTATTCCTGATGTTTGCTTTAATATATCTAGAATGGAGCTGAAATCTCTCTCCCAGGGTCATTGGCAGGGTTAGGTGGTATTAATAGACTTGTTGGCAATTGTGATCCTTATCATTACTTGAGCATGTGACCTGTGCAGACCTCTGCCACCATTGCACTGCAATCTTTTTTTTATTAATTAATTTTTTTACACTCCATACTTTATTCCCTGCCCCCAACCCACGCTCCAACTGTTCCACATCTGATACCTCCTCCCCACCCACCTGTCTCCACAAGAATGTCCCCACCCCCTACTCCACCTACTCTAAACTCCCTGTGGCCTCCAATCTCTGAATGAACACAGACCCAGCAATACTCTACTGTATGTGTGTTGGGGGGCTCATATCAGTTGGTGTATGCTGTCTGTTTGGTGGTCCTGTGTTTGAGAGATCTCGGGAATCCAGATTAATTGAGACTGCTGGTCCTACAGAATCACCCTTCTCCTCAGCTTCTTTCAGCCTTCTCTAATTCAACAACATGGGCCAGCTGCTTCTGTCCATTGGTTGGGTGAAAATATCTGCATCCAATTCTTTCAGCTTCTTGCTGGGAGGGCAGTCATGATGGCTCTCTTTTGTGAGCACTCCATAGCCTCAGTAATAGAGTCAGGCCTTGGGACCTGGCTTTGAGCTGGATTCCACTTTGGGCCTGTCGCTAGACCTCCTTTTTTATCAGGTTCCTCTCCATTTATATCTCTGTAATTCTTTCAGACAGGAACAATTATGGGTCAGTGTTGTGACTGTTGGATGGCAACCCCATCCCCCATTTGAGAGCTGGAGGTGGGCTCTATAAGTTCCCTCTCCCTACTGTTGGGCATTTCATCTAAGGTCCATTTTGTTCATAATATTTTAAAAGTTGTTTATGAATTAAATAGCATGATAGACAGCTGTGATATGAAATTACAATATTTTTAAATAACAATTGATTTAAAGAACAATGCTTAAATACTTAGCTTGAGGTCAATTAAAAATTTGGCAAAGAGTATCTAGGGAATTTTTCATGCATAGATTATAAAGTAACATCAGCATAATATAATAATATTCAAGTGACTATTTTGTGAATAACTGAGTTAATGAAGACATTTGTGTAACTATGAAGTTCTTTGATATAGTGACTAAATATAGCAAATTCAGACTTGATTTTTTAAATATCAAACACTATAATCCATATTCTGACAATCAGATATTTAAAGAGAAATGCTTTATTACTCCAGCTATACATTGTGATAACTACTCCTTATTTCAAGACTTAGTGCTCTATTCAATTTAATATGCCTCAGTGTGACTAGGATGCTAGCAAGCACTCATCTTTTGCTTCAGGATTTTTTAAATTACATGACTGCAGCTCTCAGTGCAGTTGCCTTTGGTCTCCCTAGCAACATCCTTGGTGTCAATATGCGTTTGAGCATACCCAGGGCACAGGGAAACAAAAAGAAATTCCTAGCTATGAAATAGTAAATAAAACAAATGGAAAGTGGATGTTCAAGCATAATTGTGTATTTATTATTAGGTTTCTATAATATAACAGAATAAATCTATTGACAACAGCCTTTAATATGTCTGCCGAAGTCTGGACATAGGTTTAGAAACCTAGAATAATAAAGTATGTTTTCTAAGTTGACTACTGTATAGTGGAGCTGGCTGCTGTTGAAATAAGAATGGCTCTAGTTCTTTTTGTGAGACATGATGAGTTTGCAGACTCTTTTTGTGACTGAATGTCTAAAAACCAATGGTAGAGAAATTATGTCTCAGACTGAGGGCGGCTAGCAGAATACTGGGAGATCAGTGAGGTTCCACCATGGAACTTGACATCGAAACCCTCCCTATTAGCCTGTGGGATTCTGAGGAGGCAGGAGGCAGACAGACATAGAGCAATAGTCTTTGTGGCACATTTAGAAAACAACTTTAACCACTCCCTTTTTAAACTTCCTTCAAAAAGTTTTATTTAGTGTTGATTTCTGTTCAGTAAAACATACATATTGTTTTAATAAAGTTGACCCATGAGATTATTACCTCAAATAAGACAAAAAGTATTACTTCTGTCCTTCAAGAGTATCTACAAGTTCTCTCTCCAGTCAATATCTACCTCCACCTATAGGAAAACATTTAAAATAATTTATTGTTAATGTCATTCCTGTTGAGTTCTGAGAACCTCTTGCTTCTCTGGCATGTGGGACATTCTAGTGGCTTCCTCCAGTTCCCCATCACCCACTTCTATGTATTTATGTTCAATTTCCTGACCCTCTGTACTTCTTTCTTGTCTCTTCCCATACCTGATGATGAGCCCTCCCTTTCCCCTCTCTCCTTCCTAGGTCTTTCCCACCCTCTACCTCTCTTGATTATTTTGTTCCCTCTTCTAAGTAGGACTGTGAAACATCCACACTTTGGTCTTTCTTTCTTTCTTTCTTTCTTTCTTTCTTTCTTTCTTTCTTTCTTTCTTTCTTTCTTTCTTTCTTTCTTTCTTTCTTTCTTTCTTTTCTTCTTCNCTTCTTCTTCTTCTTCTTCTTCTTCTTCTTCTTCTTCTTCTTCTTCTTCTTCTTCTTCTTCTTCTTCTTCTTCTTCTTCTTCTTCCTCTTCTTTCTCATTCTTCTTCTTCTGGTTTTTTGAGACAGGGTTTCTCTGTATAACCCTGGCTGTCCTGGAACTCACTTTGTAGACCAGGCTGGCCTCAAACTCAAAATCCACCTGCCTCTGCCTCCCAAGTGCTGGGATTAAAGGTGCGCACCACTACCGCCCGGCAGTCTTTCTTCTTCTTAAGCTTCATATGGCCTGCAAATTGTATCATGGCTATTCTGAGCTTTTAGTTTAATATCCACATATCACTCAAGATGATATTTTCTAGATCCATTGTTTTTATTTTTAATTTTTATTAGATATTTTCTTTAGTACATTTCAAATGTTAACCCCTTTCCCAGTTTCCCCTCCAAAACTGTCTATCCCTTCCCACCCTCCCCACCCCCTGCTCACCAAGGGAGGAGAGAGCTGGTGGAGATGGGGGTACTGGATGGTTCTCATGTGGGCCTTGGTTCTGTCTGTGGCTGGAGTGCAGGAAGACCTTCTGGTGGGAGGTTTGACACAGCTCATTAGGGGAAAGCCTATCCCATCATTCAAGCACTGCAGGCCTTGATGAGCAGAGGCAGTCTATGGTTTTAGAGCTTTATTGTAGAAAGGCAGGAGGAAAGAGAGAAGGTAGAAAGAGGGATAGAGGCTGGCCATGGTCATGTGGAGAGAGGGGGGAAGGGAGAGAGAGAAGGAGGGCTAAAGATGAGAGAAAGGTGAAAGCTTAGAGTGAGTGAGGAGGGGTCAAACAGCTCCTCTTATAGTGGGCTGGGCTGTCAGGTAACTGTGGGGAGGAGCATAACTGGCTATAATCAGGTAACTGTGGGGGTGGAATCTAGCCAGAATGCCAGGAGATTGGAACATTTTCTACATGACTGATAGTCACACACCTCTCTTGTGGGGGCTGTGGGGGCGGTAACTTCAACAGGAGCTAGGGGTCCAGGAGACATGATTGAACACTTTCTGTCCCATGTAGGTGGAAATCACCACCCATTGGGTCCCCGGGATTCAAGACCTATGCTGTACTGGAGACTAGACTGTGTGAAGCCCACTGCGCCACACTCTGTCATCTTTATAAAATTGGTTTTAAGGTCGTTCTCTTGTGCTTCAGCTGTGTTGGAATATCCAGGGCTTGCTGTAGTAGGAGAACTCTGCTCTGGTGGTGTCATATTACCCTGGTTGTGGTTGGTTGTGTTCTTATGCTGGCCTTTTACCAACTGAGTTTGGCATAATTATGGATTTACTTGCCAATTTCTGAATTTGTCTTTGTTTGATGGGTGTATTTCCCCTTGGTTTCTGTTCCCTTTTTGGTCTTCTGGCCTGAGTAATCTGTGGTTCTGGTGATCAGCCAGACCTCAGGTCCAGTAGGGTGTCTCTATTGGGGTTTTGGTAGCCTGCATGACCTTTGGGTACAGGTCTTGCCTCTGGGGTTCTGAAGTTCTTAGATGTGGAGTGGCCTCCGGGGTTCCAGGTACCATCGTGGCCTCTGGTGGAGCAGAGAGCTTCTGCTGGACTTGTGGGCTATGGGATAGAGATAAGGGGAGAGGGCACTGCTGGAGAAACTGGATAGACTCTGAGGAAGCATTGCATAGCTGAGGTTCCAAGCAGGTGTGTCTGATTTCTGCCAGAATTGTGGGCTGGGATATCTACATTAAGACTTTTGTGGGTCTGAAGATTGTAGGTATCCTGCACTTTATGGCTATGTCCACTTACAAGTGAATATATGTCATAGTGTCTTTCTGGGTCTGGGTTACCTCACTCAGGATGGTATTACTTTTTTGATTTTCTTTAATTTTTTTTTTAAAAGTTTATTTACTTCACACCTGGATCACTGTCTTTCCCCCCAGGTCCTCCCCTCCCCGAATCCCTCCCCCATCCTTCTCCCCTTCTCCTTTGAGAGAGTGAATAACCCTCTGAGTATTCCCCAACTCTGGCACATTAAGTCTCTGCAGGCATAGGAGGTTCTTCTACTGCAGCCGGACAAGACAGCAGATTTAGAGGAATGGGTTTCACAGACAGGCAATAGCTTTAGGGATAGCCCCTGTAGATGATATGCTTAAGTTCCATCTAAAACTGAAAACATTTACAACGCAAAGTATTGAGGAGTACATAGAACAGTTTGAACCTGTGTACTACTGGCAAGAACATAAATGACATAACCTTTGGAATAAAGTTTGACATATAGTCAGCCATTTCTCCCTATGTATTACTCAGGGAAAAGGAATATATCACCCAATATCCCATATTACTTTTCATAATAACTTTTCAAAATAAAAGCAAAACAGCAGAAGCAAATATAATGCCCATCTACTATGAATGGAATATTCTGTTATGGTTAATCCAGCTAGTTTTCATTATATGATAATCCATCTTTTATTGTTTTCAAAACACAGTTTCATACATCTGGGTCAAAACAATTAAAGTTTGGGGTCTTCCTCCTGATGCTGTGCTTTGCTGCCTTGTGAATGTGCTTTGTCCCTCAGGGAGTGGTTATGCTGTGTCCAAAATGCTAATACTGAATCTCCCTTCAATAGTTGATCACTTTTTAATCGATAATAGCTAACTGCCAATTTGGGACCACTGTTATTAACCTGTTAAGTAAGTTGAGAGCTGATAACTATGTAACAAGTCTATGCCTTCTTTGTTTCTTGTTTTTACTCTAAAATGAGGGTTAAAAGGAAAGGGACCATGCACCAAGCATTCCACTGGTGACTATGTGGCCACAGGTAACTAGGCTGACGGGGGCTGCATATCCTAGCTAAACTTGGCTCAGATCACCAGGAAATTACATATATTTGTTTTTAAACAAAAGATTTTCTACAAAATAAGAGATTGTTTTTTAGATACAGGACAAAATCCTGAGATTATACTCTTAAATAACTTTGAACAAAAGAACAGCTTTACACAAATATCACAGTGACAAATGTCAGAAAACCCCATCTATTCTCCCATCCTGGCCCTGGGGTTATGTCTTATCCATTATGCCTGGTGGACTCAAGAGCTCTAGTGCTTTTCCTTACTGTGGTGGTATTCAGTACCTGCCAAAATCCAGCTCCTTTATTCACTACTAAGCTATCAGAGAATCTAATGAAAACTAGTCACTTTTATCAAAAGATTTTTATAGGCACATTTATAATCTTACATAATTTCAAGAACTGTTATTTTTCATACTCTCATTATGAGAACCCTGCTTTAGGTAGTAATAGTACTTCATCAGGTTATTCAGTATGGTTTACAGAGAATTATTCAAGTATATTTGATTCCTGTGGCTAAGGTAGTGAATTAGTACTAGCTTGGTGGCTCACACTAAGAGAAATTAATTTTCAGTTTTAGATGCTAGAAATCTGGAATTAACATAATTGGCTTGACAGGTATTGCAAAGCTCCACAAAAGCCCATGAAAACAGGTATCTCTTGATAGAGTCCATGAAAGTCAGCTGCTCAATGTAGACCCTAGTGTAGAGAAGGAGAGAACATAGACAAGGAGACAAAATGGAAGATTCAGTAATTGGTTTCCAGTTAGCTTAATGCCTGGGGAATTTCAGGCAGCTTCATTGTTTTTTTGTACAAGCTTAGGGCACATGAGGAGACATTTTTCTCTTTGTGGTGGTCCTTGATATGGCTATTGCTACTGCTGGTGTGGCTTGGAGAGGATGGGAATTTTGTCTTTTGTTTCCTAACCACTTCTACAATATGGTATGATGAATATTGGTTGAATACATGAAGCTAAAACATTATGTCTGAGGTTACCCTCCATACCATATCACAACCACCATGGGGTAGTTGTGTGTTTTTCTGTTTTCTTTGATCAGCAAAGCTGGAAGTTTTCCATGAGACTTTTCTGATATGCCCTTCAAATTCTGTGCTTTGGTAACTGTTCTAATCCATACCTACACGTACTTACTGTTCTTTGTCTCATTCTAACTCAACTGAGAAAAACTGGCCCATTCACACTACCTGAAGTTTTTACCATAAAACTGACTCCAGTAAGGGAAAACTCTGAAGGAATCAATGATGATACCTTAAGTATTTATGTTTAAATACTCAGCATACCTATTTAGATAATTATTTTTCCTTTAAACTTTTTGCAAAGATTGGCTCTGGGTTTTGGGCTGCCAGTCTTTAAATAAGTAGTGGAAGTAGAATCCTGTGGCACTGAGCATGAAGAGAATTACTACTGAAGGCAAAGGGCTTCAGCCTCATCTCAGTCAGCATTTGTTCTAAAGGCAGCTGTGGTGCTGAGAAAGCATCTGGGTCCTACAGGTCCTAAGATGCTGGCACATCCTTCTATATATTAGGAGATCTGAGATTAACCACTTCCATCATTCAGTTTAACTCCCCAGGGGGTGCAAACTCTTAGATTTGGAAGATATAGACTGCTTCTCTGAACCTGCTATTTTTACATGAGAGTAACAATCTTCAGGATACCAGACACTTTATTACCCAACACCTTTCTATCTTCCAGTCATCATTCATCATTGCCTTCCTCTTCCTCCTTTCTCCTGCCCTCTTCCTCCTCTCCCTCCCCTCCTCTCCCTCTTTCTCTTCTCCCTCATTCATTTCTGTTTTAATCTGAAAATCTTTATACTCTCAAATTAAGTTCAGATTTTTTTTTAAAATTCCATTTTAGTTTATATGTTTATATTTGTGTTACCCACTACCACTACATTAGACTGTCCCTCTGGAAATAGTTTGGATTTATCCACTGGAGATGCTGAATCTTTAAAAAATCCATTTTGTAAAGGCTTGGTTTCCAGCTTGTTTCTACTGGGAAGTTACGAAGACTTTAAAGAAAACAATGTTAGGGAAAGGTTTTCAGGTTGAGAGAGGCATGCCTTCAAAGTGTGAGAGAAACACAGCCACTCACTTTCCCTCCTCTTTGCTCCATGTCCCTGAAGTAAGTACCTTTAGTCTACCACATGTTCCCACCTTGATTTGGTGCTTTTCCATGAGCTCAAAATCAATGAGATTAAATGGAGGCAAAATAGAACTTTTCTTTTTATAATTTGATTATCTCAGGTGTCTACTATAGTAACAGGAAGGTGGCTATAATAGATGGTTTAATAAACAGCAGAGTCCTGTCTTAGATCTTGTTCAAAATTGATTAATACATTTATACCTTGATATTTTACTAAGTATTGTATTGTAATAGACATATCCATACCCAGGGACATTCGGGTGGTTATGCTTTAATTCTCTGAAGCTAGCCATCTTTTGGTCTTTAACTCTAGTCATGGCTGAATGTCCTACTTGATTTTACTCGTGAATCACAGACTGTGGTAGTTTGATTAAAAATGAGCTCCATGGCCTCATATGTTTGAATACTTGATTCCCAGATGGTGAAACTGGGAAGGATTAGTGGGAACTGTATGGCTTTGTTAGAGGAAGTGTGTCAATGGGTGTGGGCTTTAAGGTTTGAAAAGACTCCAGCACCACACCCAGTATACTCTCTGCCTTTTGCTTGTGTACTGAAATGATTTTTTTTTCTCCCCATCGTCATGGACTCTAAGCCTCTGAAAGTAAAGTAAATTAAATGCTTTCTTTTACAAGTTGCCTGGTTCATGGTGTTTTATTCTAGTAGTAGAAAAGTAACTAAGACCCAGCTCTTATCTGACACCAAGTAAGAAAACGGGTTAAGCTAGAAAAAAAAAGTAAGTTTATTGGCAGCACTAAAATGCTATAGAAATTCCAAATGTCATTCACAGAAGATGTTTTTATCTAGGATTATGATACTACATTTTGGATGGATAAAGGAATAAATTTATAATTAAGTGATATGTTTTTCAAAATTAAAGACTGCTTTCCTTCAAACACGAGAAAGGTCAAGATACATTTGTAGAGGAATTTTAATCCAGAAACATGGCTGCTCTTGCAAGGGCTCACATCCAAAGACCTATGTCTATGTGATCTGGCTGGAATGCAGGCATGCTCTTACTATACACTTTTAATACAAAACAATGTAAGTAAAATTAGTTTGTAAAAGGATGTGGTTGTGTTTGAAAGTGACTTCTAATTGAGGGGCAGACAAAGTGACGTATCAGGAAAAGATTTGACAGAATGAGCCAGATTTAGGATACATCCAACTCTCACACAAGGGACAGGAAGGAGAGGCTACTTAAGAAAGCAGTGCAAAAAGAGGCAGATTTTTGTTTAATAGAGACAGGTTATAAGTGAAGACAGAATGATGCAGAGAATGAGAAAGAGCCAGAAGATTAGAACAGAGTTAGTTTAAGACCATGCAGAGCAGCAGAGTTAGAAGCTAAGACAAGCCAATAGTTTGAATCAGTCAGCTTGGAGATGATTTTGGGTCAGAACTGAGTAGAACCAGCTGGCCAAAGTTAAGAAAGAACTAGAAAGGGTGATCTTACTCAACAGTAAGCCTCCAATATGACAACTGAATCTAGTGAATAAAAGATACATTTACATTATTTCCTTAATACAAAAGTGGTCCTGAAGGCAAATTCAGGATGGCTAATGTGACCTTGGCATTATGTTCTGCACAGAATCCACCTTGATTCAACAGGAGCATTTAGTGCTTGGCATATAAAGGAGATGTATAGAAAGATAAACTGGAACTGATTTTTATTTTCTAGATATTTTAAGCATCAGTTATTGCTATAAGAGTTGTAAGAAAGTACACATTAAAAATGCACATGTCAGTATACATACAAAGTTTTTATCTTGTTTAAGATCTATTAATAATATAATGAGATAGTATTTGGAAGCCAGGTATTAGAGATATCAGCTGTTCACTTTTGGGTCAGGGAGAATTCTCTTTATAGAATATTATACCAGATTTAGAATTTTATAACTAGACTTGCTTTCCTTCAGCGAATATTATTATGTCTCTTATCTCCATGTTTACCTTGATAGCAGCTCTCTTAGGCATTCTGTAGCAGATATTTGGATTATGTCATTCACACTTTTCTGGTCTTTCTTACTATGTCTAGCTCTGAAAAAGGGCATTGGGTATGTTCTCACAAGACAGGCGTTGAACAAGTATAATTAATCTAGTTTATGGCTTCATTCTTATAGCTCTAAAAAACCTAAATCTCCCTAGACTTATAAGATTTATTCTGTCCTCATGTACACACACACACACACACATACACACACACACACACACACACACACACACACGTATCAATACCACCATTATGCTTTAAGATGAACCTATCTGAATAGAATTCATTGCTCTTGAACTGCTGAATTTATTTATTCTGTCTCATGTACTCCATTAAATTAGTATTATGTTACAGCAATACTAGCTGTAACCATAGATAACACCCACATTAATAACTGAGCACCGATACTTCTTTTTCACATGGCAGTATAGTTAAGTAATTGTTGATTGGGTGTCTATCTTCAAAGCAATAGCCAAGAATCTAGGTTTCTCTATCATCAAATTCAGTGGTGCCAAAGATCACTTATAAATTTCTCCACTCAGGACAGCTTAGAAGCATAAAAAGTTTAGTGGACTTTTAAGTGCAGATATATATTACCTGCAATCTACCTCTTTTCCTTGTAATTAAAGCAGCAAGGGTCATAAAGAATTCCTTCTTAACTAGTAATTCTTAATTCACTATGGATACTGGATTTTAGCTTCACCTAACTGGATTGCTTCTGAAGTCTAAGGATTCTTTAGAAAATATCCAGTACCTGAATAAACTTGCATTCATGACTAGTATTTACATAGTAATGTATACATCAACTATTGCTTTGCATTTTCTTTGTGAAGTCTGCTAACAAGTTCCTTTGAAAATCTTTTGTATTTTATGAAGAGAAGCAAATGTACACTTATGTGTGCATGACACATGCACACACACACACATGTGTGCACAAACATATAATCCAGTTCTAATCAAACCAAACCAGACCACTGCAAAATATAGCTCAAAACTTTGTGGTTCTTTCTTTTGAGTGTGTATGATGTATAAATGTGTGGTATATGTGCCTGTATATGGATGTGGGTGCCACAGATCAGACATAGTCGGCCCCCTTCAATCCGTGGGAATCAGGGTCTCAGACAAATGGGCATAGAGTCAGCGAGAATAGGGTGACAGACAGGACACGAGGGAGTATGTTGAATCTGAATGTAATGTCAAATTGAGCATCAAACTTTTATACAGAAGAAAATAGGGAAGTTAGGTGACACATCAGCAAGGTACAATAAGGTTACCAGATGCTTAATGACTCTTAAGCAAAACAGAGTAATGCAACCACAAAGACTGGCAGGAACTGGGCAATAAAACAACAGAGACAAAGTCAGCTCTAAGGTCAGCTATAGTCTTAGGAGCCAGGTGTGAGGTCTTTACACTCCTGGGACAAGGGCTTTCACTCCCAAGTCATGGTTCTAATTAGGGAGTTCTGTTCTAGCTAACCTTCTCATGAATAATGCAATACTCTAACCACAGCCCGATCTTCTTCCTAAACCATTTGTAAATTCCTGTATATGGGAGCGACTTGGCTTTTATTCTAAGTGATAGTGTGGGGGGACTTTCAACTAATAAGTAATGTAGTCTACCATACATAGCTATAATAAGAACTCTAAACTTACTTTGCTAAACTTGCCCTGAGATTTCTCACTCTATGTAGTAGATAGTAATGCCTGATTTCTTTCACTCTCTTACAACACTAGAAGCAATTCTGAATGTCACTGAATAGGCAACATTCTTACTGAATTCCAAGCCCAGGGTCAGCTCAAGGATTACCTAGGGCATTTATGAAGGCCAGGAAGCAAAGTTTGATTTTGCTTAGGTATTTGGCAAGTCATTGCTTGGAGGCACCTATAACAAAAACAATACTGAAAGGAAGCACACAGATCCATTCACAAGGACAAAATTGGAGCATACATGAATGGGATGCCACAGTTCCAGGAGTTAAGTTCCCGTGAAACTCAGGACTGCTTCCAGGTTTCTAAACCTGTCAAGCAAGTCACTACTGAAGTGGATGTAGTATTCAGGTGAATGTTCCTTTGTACTCTCATTTGGAGGCCAGAGGAAGGCATCAAGTTTGTTCTCTGTCATTCTCTATCTTATTCCCTTCAGGTAAGGTCTCACAGAACCTGGAGCTCAAAGTTCCTATTTTCTTCCTGGACTAGCTACACAGGAAGCTCAGGGACACTCTTCTTTCAGTCCTCTTTCCCAGCACTGGTGTTAAAGATTCTTGTGGCTATATCTGTATTATTACATGGATTCTTGTGATCCAAACTCAGGTTCTCATACCTATGGATCAGCTGATTTTAATCCATGCATCCATCTTCCCAGCCACTGGTTTTGTTTCAATAGAGGAATCTCTTGTGGTACTTCTCCTGGGGAGATAGGAATGACAGAGCAAATAAATGGTTCCAATGAAGTCCAGCTTAATGAATCAGTGAGTTTGTTAGGCTTATCATGAGAGCATATGTCAGGATGCACACGTGGGGAAAAAAGGGGGTTGGGAGAGAACCCGTGTCCCACCAGAGTTCCAGTGCTCTGGGTTGGCAGACACGGGGTGTGGGGAATTGCAGGCTGGTCTCCAGTTGAGCTGAGGTCTATGACATAGTACGCGTTCCCTTATGCTGCTGGAACTCTGGCTCTTGCCTAAATTACCACCCCCCACAGTCCCCACAAGAGAAGCATGGCTAAAAGTCATGTAGGCAGTGGCCCAAGTTTCTGACCTTCAGGCTAAACTCCTCCCCAGTTACCTAGCAACAGTAAAGACTATAAAAGGGGTGTTCAGCCTCTGCTTGCTCTCTTACTTGTCTCCCTCTTACCCCTCACTCTCACCCTCTCATCTCTCCTCTCTCTTTGTCTTCTCTCCTCTTTCCTTTCTCTTTGTCTTCTCCTCTCCTCTCTCCTCTCCTTTCCTTTCTCCCTCCTACCCTCTTTCTCTCTAGCCTTTCCTTCCTCTCTCTGTCTCTCTCTCTCTCTCTGTCTCTCTCTTTTCTACCTTCTATCTTTCTCCCTGCCTTTCTACAATAAAGCTCTAAAACCATAGTCTCTGCTCATCAAGATCCTCTGCACTCATTCTCGCAGGTGTTGGGAACCTCTTTTCCCTCATCCCTCTCTCCCATAACTCCAGTGGCTTTAGCAAAGTAGCTCCAGGAATTCCAGGTAGGGTTGCCCCTTGCCACCCCACAAAGAGTAGGTCAGAGGCTTAGATGCCCACCCAGGGATGAGTGGAAGGTAGATAGCAGTCCTCCCATGCCTGACTGACCAGAGCATAGGTGGAACTCTGGTGGGGTGTGGGTCTCCGCTTCCCCAGGGCATCCCCTGGGACCCCCCTGCTTTAGTTCCCAACAATGGTGGATTGCCTCATGCTCTCCATATGGCCCCAGGTGGGCTTCTGGCTGTGGGAAGCCAGGGAACCCCAGTCTTTGGGGGATGGAGAGGGAGCAGTCTGAGGTCTCTGGCCTCATGGAGGCCAGAGATAACCAGTTCTCTGTCTTGGACATCCCAGACATCACTGTATGTTGCAGAAGAGTTGAGAATGAAGTGGGGGCCCCAGGGGCAGCTCATTCACCCCTGGGGCCAAAGGAAGAAGAGGGCAGGGGGAGAGGGGAAGCTGGGTGGTTCCCACTCGGGTGAGAGCCCTTGGTCCAGTCTATGGCTGGAGTACAGTAAAATCTTCTGGCAGGAGGTTAGACAAAGCTCTTTAGAGAAAAACCTGCTCTGTTGCCCCAACAGGGCAAATCTCAATGAGCAGAGACAATCTATGATTTTAGAGCTTTATTGTAGAAAGGCAGAGAGAAAGAGGGAAGGTAGAAAGAGAGTGGCCAGCCATGGTCATGTGGAGAGAGAGCGGAAGGGAGGGGGAGAAAGAGAGCTAGAGATGAGAATAAGAGAGGTGAGAGCTTAAGAAAGAGAGGAGGGTCCTAGCAGCCCCTTTTATAGTGGGCTGGGCTATCTTGCAGTTGCAGGGTAGCTGTGGGGAGGCTCATACCTGGCTATCGTCAGGTAGCTGTGAGGGTGGAGTCTAGTCAGAATGACAGAAGCTTGGGATATTGTCTGTGTGATTGATAGTCACAGGATTGTGGAGTTGGGGGTACCGGCACCGTGGTGTCAAGCTGGGAGCATGTCTGTCTGGGAGCATGGCTCACTGTTCAGTCCCTTGTAGAGTTTCTACTGGGTCTCTGGAGTAAGTTTCACTCGACCAGAAAACAGGCTGCCTTTCACGGTCCCATAAGCATAGGTGGAAGATTCTTTACCAGCATACGGGTTGAAAATTTCCATGCTTGTATGGTTGACAACTCCTTAAATCTGTACAGATAGAGCCCATCTTTCAGCTAACCTCCTACCTCTATATACTTGAGAGTAGTGGCTCTACAACCTTCCAAATGCTGTGACTTTTTGATACAGTTCTTCATATTGTGGTGACTCCCAACCATAAAATTATTATTTTTTGTTACTTCAAAACTGTAACTTTGCTACTGTTATGAATCATCATACAAATTTCTGATATGTAGGATATCTGATGATGACTTCCAGGTTGGGAACTACTGCTCTAGTGCCTCCTGAGAACATATACAGATGGAGGCAGGACTGCATTTTGGCTTGGGAAGGACACAGGAGAGAGTGAATGACTTATCTCAAGTGAGGGTCTGATGAGTGTCTTACCACTCTTTCTATGAGGCAGTCTTAACTGACTGGACTTTGAAAAGGTCCCTGCAGGCAATAAAGTTTCCCTGATTTCAAATGCCAATCGCCTTAGTCTTGGGGGGGGGGGACTCACAAGCTCAAAAGAGGCCGTAAACAATTGTGACACAAGTATCAGAGAGGGGCCACATTCATAGCATTTATTTAGGGGGAAGAACAGGAAAGGCCTTTGAAAAAGAAAGAAACAGTATTGAGAAGTCTTGATGGTATGAAAAAACTTATCTAGTCAAAGAGATGGCTGCAGTATCTTGGCCAGGGGACACATATACATATCACTGATGTCAAACAAGCAATTGGATTTAATCCTAACGTCTGGAAACTAGAATCACCCTTAAGCTCTAGCAATAGAATTTTAGTGATCAAATAAGCTTTGTAATTCAGTTAAAATTTGCACACTTGCATTTTGTACTTATACGACTCCCTTGATAATCACCACTAACCTGTTGCTTGTCATTGCCATTGAAAAGTCCAAAGAAAATTAGGTCACCTTCTCTTCTACAGATCACATCCACAAGTAAGAAATGTTACTGAACAATAACTGCTCATCTAAAACTAAACCTGGGTGAGTCCCTGTGTAGTGTGGTTATGAAATCTTAGATTATTCACTGATGTTTAACATTCATGTTATACCCTTTTCTGGCCTTTTATTCCTTTTGACATTTTGTTAGTCTATGTTAACTAATCAAAACAATGGGTTTTAACATGACAGTTTCATTGTTCTACTTCGATCACCCATGTTCAGTCTCCATTACTCTCTCTCAAGGTTTTAAGTCTTGAGTGTCACAATTTGAAGTGTGATGCACTCACCAATACGCATCTTGATTTTCTAATTTCAGTTCAAAATAATTGATGTTGGCCACATCAGTAGCTAAAAATAGTGTTAGGAATTTGTTGATCTTTTAGAAAACAAACAATCAGCTAATTAAGAATTTACCTTATTACTAAGAACTCACTTCTCAACTGAGGAATACCGAATGGCTGAGAAACACCTGAAAAAATGTTCAACATCCTTAGCCATCAGGGAAATGCAAATCAAAACAACCCTGAGATT
>NC_034593.1:4374305-4405663 GCF_900095145.1 Mus pahari | reverse complement strand
TATGTAGCAGAAGATGGCCTAATCGGCCATCATTGGGAAGAGAGGCCCCTTGGTCTTGCAAACTTTATATGACCCAGCACAGGGGAAGGCCAGGGCCAAATAGTGGGAGTGGGTGGGTAGGGGAGCAGGGTCGGGGGTGGTATAGGGAACTTTTGGGATAGCATTTGAAATGTAAATAAAGAAAATAACAACAACAATAATAATAATAAAGAAAAAAAAAAGAACTCACTTATGTCACGGTCTTGATTCACAGTTGGCAGTTTCCCAGCTTCTTCATAGATTTCTCAAGTCAAGACATCAGATTCCCTAATTCTCAGAGGTAGAATGATATAAAAATAGAACAATAAAATCCAGGAGATGAGGTGTAGACAAAACACAGAAGTACATATAGTTTTTCCAATCTAGAAATCTGAAGGTGAGTTTTAAAGTCCTACACCCCATAGAAGCAGTTCCAATAGCAAGAAGCCATTGCAAAGGAATCATGCTGATTTTAAGCCATGCTCCAAGGAAAGTTTTAAGGAAAAGACTGGGAAGTGGGCACGAGTGGGAGACAGGATAATGGCAAATTTTTATGATGGGGACCTGATGGACTCTTCTTGCTAAATTGAACTTGCTTGGATAGTTACTCTAGATGACCTGCCATTTTTCTTATGATTCTCCTAGAACAAAGCAGAATCTGTCACAGCAGGAAACAGAATCAAACATGCTAGGGGTTCTTAGGTTCCTTGACTGTGAAGTTTGAGGTAGGTGAGTCACCAAACAGAACCAGGAATAAGTCTGTCTGCATAGAAAATGAGAAATGTTGGGAGTTTGTGATATCTGTGGTACCAAGCTTTCAGCGTTTAAAGACAGGAAATTAGTAAGACAGTGAGGGTGATGAAATAAAACATGCCAGATGTCTCATTTCATCTTGCATATTCTCAATCATCCTCCGCCCATCCTTTGTCTTTTTATGGAACTTAATGTGGCATTCAAATAATATTTTCTCAGTTGAATTTCCTACAGTCATTGTCTCAATCCCCTGCCATTCCCTTGGTAACTCATTATAATTTGGTTTCTATTAGCATGTAACTTCAATTTTGTAAGTGATTGCCAGCTTCCAAATTGTCAAATTCAAGAAAAAATTGACATTCTGCTTTGACATAATATCTTTCCCTTTCTTGTTACCTGGACTCCTCCCCTGTTTTTCTTTTCTTTTCTTTTCTTTTCTTTTCTTTTCTTTTCTTTTCTTTTCTTTTCTTTTCTTTTTCTTTTCCTTTTTCCTTTTCTTTTTCTTTTTCTTTTTCTTTTTCTTTTTCTTTTTCTTTTTCTTTTTCTTTTCTTCTCTTCTCTTCTCTTCTCTTCTCTCTTCTCTCCTCTTCTCTCCTCTTCTCTCCTCTTCTCTTCTCTTCTCTTCTCTTCTCTTCTCTTCTCTTCTCTTCTCTTCTCTTCTCTTCTTGTCTCTTCTTTTTGTTTTTGCTTTTCTTGGATATACAGAAGACTCCTCTGGTTGCCTACATAGCTTCCCTGGGTGATCTAGATACCAAATTCATTTCTTTACAGGAGAGTTTATAAAAATTGAAACACTTATTGAGCTATGTTCATTATCAAAAGGAGCATTCCTTATCCATCCATCCTGTATCTATAGTTTGATGCTCATTCCTCTGGAAGCATCAGGTACTTGATGCTCTGGTTAGATTTTAGGTAGCTTTGGGGAAGGAGACTCATCCTATTAAACCAGTGTCTATCCTAGGAGGTACAAAAGCATTTGAAAATGAATTGATATTTCTTGGTTTGCTTCCTCCTTAGATTGAATGAAGTAGAGTATTTCACTCCCTACCTTTGCCTGAATAAGCATGGGTGGGCTTCCTGGGAAGAGCCCCTGGAATGAAAAGACTTATGTTACATTACTCATTTATCCATCATTTTTCTTCAGATTCTTCTAACCTCTACAGTATGTCAGAGAAATGACCTACATTCTGAACCACTCTATAATTCAAGAAGGAAATTCAAATGTGCAATATGAGAAGAATTCGTCTCAGTTCAGACAAACATCAGTTTTCAGAAGCCCGAGATAATAAAAAATGAAGGCTCATAGAAGCAAGAACTGCTGACAGCAACAGTTCAAAAGTAGGACAGTTTAGACAAAGTTACTTGGAGGACAAGGACATTCACTAACTAGAATTGTCTATCTTTCCACTAGCTTCTTATCTGGAAGGGGCTACTTGCCCCTAGCCCCATACCCCTCTGCTCTCCAAACCATGCTGTACCACCTCCTACCTTCCTCTATTTCAGATTAATGGCCTACTTTTTCTTTGTTTAATAAGTATGAGCATTTGGAGATTGGAAAGCCAGTGAAAAGTAGCGTTTCCAAATAAGAAACTAGTGGGAAAGGTAGCAATGATCAGTGCAACATTGTAACCCTAAGTGTGCAGTAGTGGCACACACACCTTGGCAGTAACCAGCAGCTCTCTAATTGTTTTTAAGACATGTTCAACAAAAAAGTAATCATGCCTGGCACTAGTGACCGTACTTTTTAATCTCGTGACCACAGCTGCTGCTGGGCTATTCCCTGTCTGGAGTTGTTTTGCTGTTTTCACAGTGTAGTTACAGTATAGAAACTTACTCCTTGAGGCTCCAAGAGAAGAGAGTGAACTCATTCAATCCCTCATGTGGTCTATTTGTTATTTCTGCCCTGATATGATAAAATATTGGAGGTGAACAATTTGAAAAAAAGCATTTAACTCACAGCTTTAGAGGACTCAGAACCACACGACTGTGTGGACAGTCGTGTGGTTCTGAGTGTGAGCAGAACAACTCCATTAGAAGTATGTGGCCGAAGACAGTTGTTCGCAGTGTGTTAAGCCTTGAGTCAGAGAACACTGAAAGAACCATGGGCTGTGTACCACTTCCAAGGGCCTGTCTCCATTCACCTACTTCTGCCAGTTACCTTTAGCTTTTAAATGTTCCGTAGCCCAAAAAATCACTGCCACCAGCTTGGGAACAAGCATTTGAGACAGTACCCTGTAGGGTCATTTTGGATTCATGGCATGACAAGTAGAAATTACTGTTAGGTTAAATTATACCTTTGAAATGAAATGGATATTCTAAACATGTAATATGAACTCATTCAAGACACAGGTCATGTTTTGTGTCAAATGACTTAATACTTGCAAGTGCCAAGTAAAGCTTTTTCCTGTTGAAAAGGACCCTTGAGGCTCTCTCTGTCTCCTTCAAGCTTTAGTCTGTGTTCTTCTGGTTGATACCTTTTCTTCCTCAGAAGTCCAGGCTGAAACATAGGTGTGTATTCCAGTGACCATTAACTCTTGAGGGGGCACTGACCCAAAGCAGACAGAGGCAAAGCTCCCTAGCTAGTATTCACTAGTTTTTTCAAGTTTGGTCTAGTTTTTATTCTTAAATTCATTTAGGTATTATTCAAGAAGCATTTAACATTTTTCCTGTCTGAAAGAATTACAGGGATGGAAATGCAAAGGAGCCTGAGGAAAAGAAAGTTTAGCAACGGGCCCAAAGTAGGATCCAGCTCAAAGTGAGGTCCCAAGACCTGACAGTATTACTGAGGCTATGGAGTGTTCACAAAAAGGGACCTTTCATGACTGCCCTCTGAAAGGCCCAACATGCAGCTGAAACAACCAGATGCAGATATTTACACCCAACCAATGGACAGAAGCAGCTGATCTCTGTGGTTGAATTAGGGAAGACTGAAAGAAGCTGAGGAGAAGGGTGATCCTGTAGGAGAATCAGCAGTTTCAATTAATCTGGACCCCTGTGATCTCTCAAACAGTGGGCCACCAAACAGACAGCATACACCAGCTAATATGAGGCCCCCAACACACATACAGTAGAGGACTTTCGGGTCTGTGTTCATTCAGAGATGATGCACCTAACCCTTAATGAGAATCCACCTTAATGAGAAGCTGACAACACAACTACTACCTTCCAGACTAAGCTCTGGGGGTTTGGATATGATCAAGCGACTCAGTTACCGTGTCTGCCCATATCCATTGTTGTTGTTGTTGTTTGGTTTTTCAAGACACGGTTTCTCTGTATAGCCCTGGCTGTCCTGGAACTCACTTTGTAGACCAGGCTGGCCTCAAACTCAGAAATCCACCTGCCTCTGCCTCCCAAGTGCTGGGATTAAAGGTGTGTGCCACCACGCTCAGCTGGCCATATCCATTTTTAAACAACTTTAATAATAGCTGTCTTATGTTTTAAATTAACATTTAATATATAGATACCAAACATAGCTTGCTTGTTTCTTTCTTTCTCTCTCCCTCCTTCCCTCCCTCCCTCCCTCCCTTCCTTCCTCCCTCCCTCCCTCCCTTCCTTCCTTCCTTCCTTCCTTCCTTCCTTCCTTCCTTCCTTCCTTCCTTATTTTCTTTTTAACATTTAAAACAATAGTGATCAGTTGTGTGCTGTGGAAATAAATAAAAATAATGATATTGGTAATGACCACACTCATACTTTAGTACTTTATGTTACTGCGAGTTTTACCGTAAATTGATGGTACATCATAACTATTGTTTAGGTGATAAGCCTGGGCCTCAGAGAAGGTCAGAAATATCTATCTTCTTCCTTCTACTTTATTTTATTTCTTCTATTTATTTTATTTTATTTATTTATTTATTTATTTATTTATTTATTTATTTATTTATTTTTGAGCCAGGGTTTTTCTATATAGACTAGTCTGGCTTTGAACTCGGGGTAATCTCTTCACCTCAGCTCCAAGTGCTGGGACTACAGATCTGTGCCACAATGCCTGGAAGAAACATTGGCAAAGTTTCTAGAAAAATCAAGGCAATAGGTAACCTGGGGCAGGCTTGGTACTAAGAATTAAGGAAATAAAGTGAGAGAATTCTTGTGTGATTTGATTAAGACCTCAAGAAATGAGTCCCCCTTCCACTTTATTGGGACCAGTGATGGGTGGAGTGGGACTTTTCTTATATTTAGACTCTTCCACACAGTTGAAGGTTTTCTTCAAAGATCTTTCTAGGCACAGATGACTCTGTAAAAAGATGAATGTATAGGCTTAAGTTCAACATTAATTTTGTGGAAGTGACTCAAGAGGAGATATAGGCAACACAGTGGGAAGGGCTCTTGAATCCTGGTCTTTGATTTGGTATGCTTAAGTTGATTCACAGTGATTTTCTGTCTGTTAATATTCTCACAATGAGATTTCTACCTAAGGTGTGGGTTTTGAAGAATACAGAACATGTATGTGCTCAGAAGTCAGACATTCGCTACATTTCTTTTAGTCTCAGATGCTTTACGTATAAAATGGGGATGTTGGCCTATATTCCACACCAGAAATCTTACATATACTATGGCTTTAAGATGAATGAGGTTCAGTTTAAATGATCTCAGTGTTAACAGCATTGGCCACATTAAAATAGAAGCTTGGCCAATATTGTTTTCTCAAATCTCATTAACATGAAACAAAATCCAGAGCAAGGAGCTCTCAAAACACAGCAGGCTTTTGAGCAGGGAGGCATGGCCTGCTGCTTAGCAACCTCACAAGCTCTAGAGTGTAAATGGATAACTGCAGGGCAGCAAGCAGTTTCAAGAGGAGCCATTGTGAAACAGTTCAGTCTTTTCTGCCAAAGGGAGGCTTTTGGGATACAGCTAAGCATCACTTACAGAGTGCAGCAGTGTTTAGGGTGTGGTCTAAAAATCCCTGCAGTAAACACCGAAATGTCATGTACTTTAAAAACAATTCTTTGTGTGTTTGTGTGTGTGTGTGTGTGTGTGTGTGTGTGTGTGTGTGTGTATGTGAGGGTGTTGCATGATTATATGTGCATGCATATAAATATCTTTCTGCATATGTGGAGGCCAGAGGAAAATGTTATGTTTTTCTTAAGCACCCTTCAGCCTACCTTTTGAGTCAAGATTTCTTACTGAACTAGGATCTTACCAATTTGGCAAGACTAGCTTGACACTGCACTCCAGATATCCCTCTGTCCTTGCCTCCCAAGGACCAGGATTATAGGAGTGTAATCCAAATGCCTTTTTATGGGGGAGCTGGGGATCGGAACCACAGGTCCTCCTGTGTTTGTGTGGCAATCACTTTTTCCATTCAGCTGTCTCCCCAGCTCCTATGCTATTTTTTTTGTAGAGCAAATGCATTTGGAAGATTTTCTACAACAAAAGACACAAAGCTGCTGCCAATAGCCTCAATTTTCCACAAATATTTACATGTATAGGATTTTAATGTTTAATTATTTATATTCATTTGTAATGATAGCCATTATGTGACCTCAGAGATATATTTTTCATAAATTTATGCAAACATTGTTTTACAAGTTCTTAATTGTTAAAAAGGAAACATTTATTAATTTATAAACCAAGATCATCAGCTAGTCTCATAGTGGTATGATATTTCAGATTCAGGATTGAAGGAATGTGAAGGGGTGGTTTTGCTCTCAGAATCCTCCTGCTCATTGAGTTTATTTAAGACTACTTTCACATATTCATCATGATTTTATTCTGAACTAATTTCACTGAACCAAGGATTTCCAAGTGACTGATTGTTCTGTTTCCGACATGAAATGTAAATTGCTCTTCCTGACTGTCTGGTTTGAGAGTCACACAAACTCTCTTCTGGAACTCTGATTAACTCTACAGTCGTCATTCATCTCTGACTCCTGCACAGTGTATTTACCTTTCATTTGACCGCTATTCCTCATTAGACTCAGACTTAAATGTTCTTCTCAGTATAGTAATCGGTACCTTTAATTCATGAAAAACTGTGCATCATATGCTGACCACAAAGGCCACAATAATAAGTATGTTCTCTGACAATGGTTAATATTTCTCTGGAGATTTGGATTGAGAAAAAAGGAGGAATATCAACCTTTAACACAACAAGCAGTACACAAATACAAGCCTTATCTTTGTTAATTTTGTTTCTTTAGATCTACGCAGAAAATGGTCTGGTAGGGGTGGGATTTGTTTATGAAGATATGGGTGTCATTAATTTCTAGCCAAAATATCCGCTTATGAGTGAGTGCATATCTAGTGACATTTTTTGTGATTGGGTTACCTCACTAAGGATGATATCCACCAGATAAATCCATTTGTCCAAGAATTTCATAAATTCATTGTTTTTAATAGCTGAGTAGTACTCCATTGTGTAAATGTACCACAGTTTCTGTATCCATTCCTCTATTGAGGGACATCTGGGTTCTTTCCAGCTTCTGGCTATTATAAATAAGGCTGCTATGAACATAGTGGAGCATGTGTCCTTATTACCAGTTAGAAGATCTTCTGGGTATATGCCCAGAAGAGGTATTGCTGGGTCCTCTGGTAGTACTATGTCCAATTTTCTGAGGAACCGCTGGACTGATTTCCAGAGTGGTTGTACACACACATATGTGCGTGTGTGTGTGTGTGTGTGTGTTTATCTGAGTGTTTATGTGTGTACATGAATGTGTATGTGAATATATGTGTATATGTTTCCATTTATGTGTAATTATGCACATGTATATGTCTGCCCATGTGTGTGTATATGTGTGTATGAATGTATGTTATGTGTTCATGCATGTGTGTGTATATATGTATACTTTTGTGCGTATGTATATGTGTGTGTGTGCGTGCTTTACAACAGTGTGCAAGTTTTGCAGTCAACCTCTGCAAGTGCTCACATGTGATAATCTGAGAGACTAGGTTTTGGAATCAAGTGATCAAAGTATGAAGTTTGACTTATTTAGAAAATCTATTGAACTTGCTTTTTCTCTAGATTTCCTTTTTGTAAAGGATTCTATACAATTATTATTTCCTGAAATTGTATGGATTAAGTGAAATGAGAGTTTCAAAGTATTACAAAAGCTCCTGACTTATGATAAATCAGTTGATTAGGTGGTACAGCACTATTATTAAAAATAGTGAACAACTAAGATTCTTTTCTAGAATGACTTCCCATAAACTTCGTTTGTATAAAACTCTCTGGTGGTGGTGGCAGTGGCAGTGGCAGTGGCAGTGGCAGTGGCAGTGGCAGTGGCAGTGGTAGTGGCAGTGGCAGTGGTAGTGGTAGTTGTAGTAATGGCAATAGAAATATTGATTAAGAGTTGCTGGAAGTAATGAGGATTTAAAAGTATGACAAGGTTACATAAATATGATGATGTGCATAGGTTGTTTAGACAGTGTCTAAGCAGGAATTTTTTCTTTCCCACAATGTAGGTACTTCTTCCCTTAAGCAATACACACTGCACCATTCAGTATGAGTCATAATTATAGAGTATGTGCAATAATAACAACGCACTTGCAGGTCTCAACATGAGTAGAGAAATGAAGATCAAGACATACAACTTAATATGAACAATAATTAAAGAGAAAGTAAAACTATTTTGCCAGAAGCAAAGCATCCCCGACTCAGTGTTATAGGCAGTAAGGGTCACCTCAGGACACAGAGCATCATGGAGTGAGAAAGGAGACAAAAACAATGAGTCAGAATGAAAGTTATATGATGAATCAGCCCACAAGGTTCAGAGTTTGTAATAAAGAGATGTGAGCTATAATTGATGAGCAGTTAAGGAAAACAATATTGCTCAAGCCATAATATAGATTACATTTTTTCAAGTGGCTACTTTCTGTATTTAAAATCTCTAAGTGAAAATTCTGCAGTCTTTTGAATGAGATATACCATTACATTTCTCTTTGTCTTTCATTGCCCCTTTCCAGTTGGAAGAACACAGATTTTTTTTATTGCTTAATCTTTTTTTTCCCAATTTTATTAGGTATTTACTTCATTTACATTTAAATGCTATTCCCACCCCACCCCACCCCCGGCTCACCTACCCACCCACTCCCACTTCTTGGCCCTGGCATTCCCTGTACTGGGGCATATAAAGTTTGCAAGACCAAGGGGACTCTCTTCCCAGTGATGGCCGATTAGACCATCTTCTGCTACATATGCAGCTAGAGACAGGAGCTCTGGGGGTGCTGGTTAGTTCATATTGTTGTTGTACCTACAGGGTTGCAGCCCCCTTCAGCTCCTTGGGTACTTTCTCTAGCTCCTCCATTGGGGGCCCTGTGGGAAGAACACAGATTTAATGGTCATATTTCTGGACATTGCATCTTATAAAACACATAATAAGTTGAAAATATTATAAAACAAACACTTAACCCACTGAGTCAGCACACACCCCTTTATCTCATTGAGCATTTCTTTTGTGAGCAGTCAATAGGTTTCTCTATCTAAGGATGACAATAGCATTTGTCTTGTGTCAGCTTCAGTCTCCTGCTAGTTTGAGATCATTTTTGTCATAACCATACAATTTTTTTGAAGATAACTTATACTTCTCTACTGTATGACAACTACGAAGCCTAGGTCTCATGGAATCCTTTTCACTGAATGGTGCCAAAAGCTTACCTGCTGAAGGAATATTACCAGTGAGTTGGAGAGAAATTGGGTAAAACTTGGAGGCTTTAACTGGAGAGGGAGGATCAATACAGAAGACAGATGTGGGTAAAATAACACCAAGGATGTCTGAAAAAAGCCAAAAGGAATCACATTACTATTTATTTACCAATATCACACTCAATAGATATAAATCTATGCATACACATATACGTATATGTGTTTAAAATAATGTTATCCCACTTGGACAGATAATGCTCTCTTAAAGAACATAGACTACCATTCAGCAACAACACCAACAACTCAATATCTATTATGAGAAACCTCCTTTCTTGTCCGAGAGACTCTCAGAACAATATGAACTGTTGCTGCTGTTACACTTGATTGCCTCCTAGGGGTTGAAAATATGTCCTATTGATGAAAACACTCTGGATATAAGACCCAGAGGATTCAAGCTGAATCTGACCTAAAACAATCCAGTCCTGAGGACTAAAATCTGTAATACTAGAAGGGGTTATGCAAGCTTCCAAGGTGGGAAGGAGGACAATAATCCTAGCCAGCTATGCATCACAATGATGAATGCAATAGGATATCCCTAAACATCTAATAGGGATATGCCAACAGGACTATAATTGAGAGCTCTCTTATTGAACTTAAGGCTCACTAAATTGTGCTGATGAGGTCATTGATCTTAGAGGAGAACCTACTATGACCACTTTACCAAACCAGAAAAATGTCTAGCTGTGTTCTAAATATTTAACCGTATATCTACAGGTAAGTACAGTTTTTGCCTATCCACGAAGAAAGTTTTATTTATAGATGGAGATAATGACAGAAAGCTATAACCAGTCAGAATGCAGAGAACAAACGATAATGGGGCAACTGATATGTGTACAACAGAGTTTCTGAATATAAGGCTCAGGGGACAAGGTAAAACAGGACAGAAATATTGTAAAATCCAGAGGACTCGTCATTCTCCTGAAAGGGTATGTTTCTAGGAAATTACACAGAGGCATCACTCATGGTACCTCAGCAACACACTGCCTAAAAAAGACACAAATACGTACATTACAAGTAGTCATATAAAAGCAGAAATCTCACAGGGCCCTACCCCTATACAAAGAGTCATAGGCACCCAAGGATTATTGAGAGAGGGAGAAGTAGTGTGATGGATTGAATAGGAATAGAAAATATCATCCTGAGTGAGGTAAGCCAGGGACAAAAGAACACACATGGTATGCACTCACTGATAAGAAGATATTAGCTCAAAAGCTCAGACTACCTGAGACAATCCACAGACCACATAAAGCTCAAGAAGAAGGAAGACCAAAGTGTGGGTGCTTCGGTCCTTCTTAAAAGGTGGAGCAAAATACTCATGAAAGGTAGAAGGTGGGAGGGACTTGGGAGGAAGAGAGGAGACTGGGATGATATTCAGAGGGTCAGGAATTTGAACAGAGGTGTGTAGCAATGGGGGATGGGAAACCAGCAAGTCCCAGATGCCAGGGAAGCAAGAGGCTCCCAGGACCCAATAGGGATGAGATTAGCTGAAATGCCCAACAAAGGGGAGGGAGAATCTGTAGAGACCTTATCCAGGGGTTAGGTAAGACCCCTGGTTGGGGGATGGGGCCACCCACTCATCTTCAAATTCTTAACTCAGAAGGGCTCCTGTCTAAAGGAAGTATGGGGCCAAAGTGTGGAGCAGAAACTGAAGGAAAGGCCATCCAGAGACTGCTCCACCTGGGGATATATCCCATATACCGACACCAAACCCAGACACTATTGCGGTTGCCAAAAAGTGCTTGCTGACAGGAGCTTGTTATGGCTGTCTCCTGAGAGGATCTGCCAGTGCCTGACCAATACAGAGGCAGATGCAGCCAACCATTGGACTGAGCAGACTGTCTCCTAATGGAGGAGTTAGAGAAAAAACTGAAGGAGCTGAAGGTTTACAACCCCATAGGAAGAACAACAATATCAACCAACCTGACTCCCCAGAGCTCCCAGGGACTAAACCACCAACCAAAGAGTACACATGGGGGGCCCGTGGCTTTAGCTGCATGTGTAGCAGAGGATGACATTTTCTGACATCAATAGGAGGAGAAGCCCTTGGTCCTGTAAAGGCTCGATTCCCTAGTGTAGGGGGATGCCAGGGCAGTGAGGTGGGAGTGGCTGGACAGGAAGGGGAGCATCCTCATAGAAGCAGGGGAAAGGACAGGAGAGGGGGTTTCTGGGGTGAAACTGAGAAAGGGAATAACATTTGAAATGTAAATACATAAAATATCCAATAAAAATGAATGGAACCCATAGACTCATATTTGAGTGCTTAGTCATCAGGGAGTGACATTACTTGAGATTAGAGGGTGTGGTCTTGTTTGAAGAGGTGTGTCATTGGGCGTGGACTTTGAAATTTCAATAGCTCAAGACAGGCATAGTGGTCTCGTTCCCTGTTTCCTTATGTCTAGATGTAGTACTCTCAGCTCCCACTTCAGCACCATGTCTGCCTGCATGCTGTCATGTTTCCTGCCATGATAATGGACTAAACCTCTGAAGCTGTAAGCAAGCCCCAGTTAAATGTTTTCCTTTATAAGAGTTACCGTGGTTATGATGTCCCTTCACAACAATAGAACACTGACTAAGACAAATAGCTTTTCCCACAGATGAGCTCCCTTTAGCCAGCCTGGGAAGCATATATTTTACTGAGCAGATTGTATTTAAACACACACATCAATAAAAATGAGGCTATAATTTAGAGAGAGAGCACGGACAAATGCCCATGGAAGGGTTGGAGGGGTAAAAGGAAATGGTGGAAATTATGCAATTATATTTTATTTTTCAAATAAAATGATTAATAAAAATAATTAGTTACAACTCATTAATTGCAACAACTGTGAGAAGATGTTTCTCTTGAATAACTAGAGGAATGGAAAGAAAATTGAGAAATGGAGATCTTTATAAAGCTTTTTAGACAGTTGATCAAATAATTTAGCAAGAGGAAAAAAAATCCACTAAATTAGTTATATCTTTCTGCAGGGATAATCTTTTGTGCTCTGTATAAAATCTTCACCTGTTAAGAAACATCTTATAGCCAATAAAGTGAGGCATGATCAGAAGGTGGGTGGGGCATCCTGCAGAGAGAGGAACTCTGGGAAATAGTGAGGGGGGAGGATTCACCACCCAGACTTAGAGGAAGTCAGACATATGAAACTGAGAAGAGGTAACTGGCCAGTCAAGTGGCATAGAATAGTATATATTCTTATATACAAGTTAAGATCCAGGAGCAAGCCTAGCTTAAGGCTTAGGCATCAATTCATAAATAAATAAACCTCTGTGTGATTTTTCAGGAACCTGAGGAATATTGAAAAACTCCGTACAATTTACACCTTACCCACAGGAAAAGGAAAAGTAATATATTTGCATATATTACTGTACACACACACACACACACACACACACACACACACACACACACACGCATGCTTTCCCCAGGGCTTGCTTGCTTGCTTCTTGTATTATGTTCAGAACCTCAGTCTTCAGACTGGTGCTACCTAAAGCTAAGTGATCCTCCCACCTCAGCAACCTGTCTAGATAATCCCTCTGGGCATGCCCAGAGGTTTACTTCCTAAGTGAGTCTATTCTCTATCAAGTTGACAATATTGTCTGTAATGCTACTATAATAGGGTGTATGTGGATCTCTGGATTTATGGCCTTCATGATCCCATTATCTATAAAGTTGCTGTAACCGGTAGTTCTGAACTCTTGAGTGACTTGAAAATCAATTTAGTGGGTTAAAGCAAGTGATTTAAAGCACTGAAATTGAATAAGAAAGAACAAAACCCATCAATATGTATCATGAAATGTACAATGAATGATAAACATTTTATATACAAAATTTCTGGATGGTTAAGGTAAAAATTTTGAAAGACCAACACATATTCTATGTATCACCTATCATATATTTTTTACTTAACTTATAAAGTCACCTCTGGATTGTGTTCTACTTGCCCTTCATCCTATTTCCACAGTGAAATGAATGAAAATAGCACAATATCAAAGATTCAGGCTCTCAGGGCTTTGGGGACAAGTATCTTGGTTACTGTGGAATTGGAAGATGCCTACGTAGCCATTTGAAACATGGGGCCTTTTTTAATGGGGTGAATTAGGTTTTGCACTCACAAACTGAGGTCCTAAGGGACAATGACTCAAATCTTACTTTATTGGGAGAATGGGTTTTTAATGCACTCACTAGATTTAGATGAAGTCTTTGGGTGTAGGTTCTTATACAGGGCAGTTAGGACAGACACACACAGAAGGAAGACCACTGAGGACACAGAAGGGAAACCTCATCCAAGTTAGGGCGAGAAACCTGTGCTGCTCTCTGCTAGAACAAGAGCTTCTAGATTTTGAAGGAAGTACGTTTTATTGTTTAAATCATCTAGTCTGGAGTCCTTTGTTATTGTAGCTCTGGAAAATAGAGAAAGGCTTGCTAAAGGCCCATCTTTACTTAATTTTGGTACAATTTGATAAAATATTCCTCGCTGGACTTCTTTCTTTTGTTGTTTTTTCTGTGAGCTCTGATCTTTGGCATTACTACTATTTATTTTTGTTTCTTGGTTTATTTTACTCCATTTTCTACTATTTGTATTGTATCTCTTAACTGTCTTTAAAGATAGATTGCTCAGGGCACATTTGGCTCACTCCTAATTAAGGTCCATTGAGCATCACAACATCTTCCCATACTCACTGGACTGTTTGAATTTAAGATGTACAGCACGATGCTTTACACCAACACAGAGGACAGTGGTTGCTACAGTTGAAAACCTGTTGCCTGCGCCTTCCTCCTTCATTACAACCCTTTCCTATGTCAATCTAGAAGCACTCTGCATCTATCTTCAGGATTCATTTTTGCATTGTGGATGCCTATTGCTTACCATATTTTCTGGCCTTTCAAAGTAGCAACCCTCCTCTCAGCTGTGATCCTCAGTTTAATGATTGGTTTGCAGACATGTGTATGTGTTCTCTTTTCACCTAACCCTGGTCCAACTGAACATCTTGTGACAATTATACCATGTGTCTTCACAGATTTCCCTTCTGTTACAAGTGAACTCCCCCAGGACTTCAGATTTGTGATACCATGCCTTTTCTCTCCACCTGGTCCTGTCCAATCTGGGTATGTGGCTCACCTATCCATGAATTATCTGCTGCTCATTCTCTTCCTTAGTAGTGCTATGGTTTAGATATGGCTTGAGTATGTCAGGAAATGTGTTTGCTAGCATGGCACACTGAGGCAGAGGAATCTTTAGAAGTTAGATTGTAGCATAAATCATTGGAGCCATAACTCTCAGTGGAGATTAATGTAGTTGTCATAGGACTGAGTTCTCAGGATTGTTGAATGGGATCCTGCTCAATCAACCTCGTGGATCTCACATCTGTGTGTAGCTTTCTGTTTCCATTCTCATCTTTTTGCTATGGTGAGACTCAGCCAGTGCCCTAGGACTAGCACCATGCTACCTGGACTTTCTCACACCAGAGTTCCGAGTTAATTGTTCTGCATTGCTTTAGGAAGGATGAAACCTCAAGTTCATTACAGCAGCAGAAATTGCACTAAGTGGTTGCAATGGCTATTCTTGTCAACTTGAGTTAATCTGGAATTATGTAAAACCCAAGTGGCTGAGTACACCTTCAAGGGAATTTTTTTTTCTTAGTGAAATTATTTGACATGGGAAGACCCACCTTTAATCCAAATCCTTTGAGGTGGGAAGATCCACCTTTAATTTGGACCAAATCTTCAGGTGGCAGCCTATATAAAGGATATGGAAGAAAAAATGCTCTTTGCCTTCCTGTCCTCAATCTCACTGGCAAGTCTACTAGCACTAGTATATACTGCTGGATTCTAGAATATACTGAAGACCAGCTGAGACATCCATTCCTGTGGTCTGAACACATACTCTATTCTTTCACTTTCCATTGGTACATGGCCCTTATTGGACTAGCTGGACCACACATGTAAGCCACTCCAATAAACCTCTTTTCTTTACATCCACATAGATTTATTCTATTAGTTATGTTCCTCCAGATAACCTTGACTAATAGAGTGGTTTAATTACATTTTTATTATAGTATCTACCACATTTCTGTTTGTTTATATGACTAAATGTATTTGTTGTACACAGAATTACTCTTTGGAAGACAGAATATCAGAACAGAAGAACTAGTCGTTTGGAGTTGGGTTTGGTTTAATTTCTGCAGAGTGTTTATAACCACATAAACTTGGACAATCTGCTTAATTAAATTTCTGCAAAATGTCAATAGGACTTGTGTTTACTTTCTCTGATCAGGGAATTTGGTGGAATATAAGAGTAAATGTCCTCCAGAGAAACAGAATCAGTAGGAGACATATCCAAAAATCTACATTTCTGTGCCTAAAGGGTTTTATTATCAGGAACTAGAGGCTACTATCCTCAAATATCTCTGGTATGAGTCAGCAGGCCGCAGAGCCAGGGAAGCTGAGGATATAGTTTCATCCATTTCTGAAAGGCTGAGAACCAGGGCTGCTCCATGAGATTCCTGGCTCAAAGCCCAGAAAGTACAAAAGTCTAATTTCAAGCCCTTGTGCATTTAAGAAAGAAAAGGAAGCCAGGCATGGTGGCGCACGCCTTTAATTCCAGCACTCAGGAGGCAGAGGCAGGCGGATTTCTGATTTCGAGGCCAGCCTGGTCTACAAAGTGAGTTCCAGGACAGCCAGGACTACACAGAGAAACCCTGTCTCGAAAAACAAAACAAAACAAAACAAAACAAAACAAAACAAAACAAAGCAAGATTCATCCTTAACTGAAGAGGGTTAGGCTTTTTGTTTAATTTAGGTTTTTAACTGATTGAATGAGATCCACCTACATGGAGAACGACCTGCTTTTCTTGGTCCACCAACTACATGTTAATTCAAAAATACCCTTGCAGGAACACTTAGGACACTGTTGTACTTCTATTTTAACTGATGGGGTTGTAGTACTTTATTTTTCAATACTACACTAAGGATCATATATTTTTAAAAATCATCTGCATAGCCACTCTTATGTGAAGTCCCTTGATTGATCTCAGAGAATCAGCAGCCTTAAACAACTACTTTTTTTTTTTTTTTGTACAAAAAGTAGTATACTCTAACATAGTCCATCAGTGAGACGGATACTTAATCAAAGAACATGTGAAGCCAGGCTTTTAGCATCCTGGAGTACATCATGTCACTGAAACTATCACATGCACAAACATAATCCATCTGGCTCCATGGTAAAGCTAGTGTAATTATCCCAAGATGTCTTCCTTAGAGTTAGCTGTTGTTTGATGTTTCTCGGGGACTTTGTAAGTATTTTTTCTATGCTGAAATTGCTTTCTGTATGTATCAAATGAGTCTGTTCTTGAAGTGTGACATAATCTACTCCAGTAAACAAGTCGGTATTGAGAGATGCTGGGATGGTCTCACCAGGCATGATATCTATTGCTTGTTCTCAAGCTATGAATCTTTTTAAGTGAAAAGTCAAGATGAAAAATGAGTGCTCTGTAGAGTTCTCTCAAGCTGTGGTGCCATCTATCACCAAAAGCAAGACAGGAGCAGCAGTGCAGTTGCCTAGATTGTACTTCCCACAGCTCTGCTCTCAGAGCCAGACATTTCATTGCAGGCAGAAGAGACCTTCCACCACAGAAAATCTTGCACTCTTTAAATAGCATTCCACTTACTTCAAGAATTGTTGGGTAAATTAATAATCTTAAGCTTAAGGAGGTAACTCCTTCTAAAGGTGTTGTTAGTCTTGAGGAGCCACCAAGAATACACATAGTGAGATGCATCAAAGGACAGTGTGAAAAATGCCTGTAGAGATAAAGAGGAATCGGGGGAAAATGGAGTGAAAGCCCAGGGGCAGAGGAGAAGAGATACGGGAAACATCGGGAATGGCTTGGACCTGGGACAGATGAGGCTATTGGATATTTATAGGTAGCAGTTAGGAAGGAGTGGTAAAGGCAGTGTGTGACCTTCCTATAGTGGGCTGTGTTTATACATGCATGACTTGAGGAAACCAACTCAGAATGTGGTAGAGAGCATGGATTTGGTAGCTGAGAAAAGACAGAGTTCTTTAGGCACCTGTTGTCTCCTTTAGAGGCCTGTACTGGGCCGCCTTCTAGGACAAGGCTGTAGAAACAGAAAGGAATGATGAGTATCGGGGCTTTTGACATGACCAGGACCCTTAAGTTTCTTTCTCCTAGAATAATTAGCATCTGAAATGTCGTTAAATCACTGCTGTACAAAAAATATAAGTAAAACTACAAGTACAAGCACATATGTAATTAAAAAGTTTTAATAGCCACATTAAGAGGAGGGAAAAAGAAATTTGTACATTTAATTTCACTAATATATTTATTTAACTTAAATTTGAAAGATAGTTTGACATGTAGTCAACAGAACAATTATTAATAATGAATGTTAACATTAACATAAATGTTGATTACTTGATAACTATGAATTATTAATGCAATAATTAATCATAATAGATTATTGATCATTTTTGGAATTTTTTGTTACCAAATATTTGGAATCTAATATATAGTTTACATTCAAAAACATATCTCAACTTAGACAAGCCACAGGTTAAGTGCTAAAGTGTTAGTGTGGTAGTTCATGATAATTATAATGGACATGACAGCCCTAGATAAACAATAACGAATATATTTATGACTGACTGCTGTCTACTTAGATAGACTATATTTGTCTATATACCTCTTTTATATGATGTTAATTGTTCTACCATCTTTGAGTTCCTGAAAATACATTTTGGTTTTGGAGTGGTGCTAGGGATCCACCTCAGACAACAGTACTCTGACTCTAGCTAGATTCATTCTAACAGTCAGAAGTATGAATGGTCTCTTCCATACCAGAAAAGAACATTTGCCTGGGAAGAGTAAGTGGTTTGCAATAATCCATTATTTAATTATATAAGGTAGGCAGAGACAAGGAGTCTGTATGGTTAAAATTAAAGCTGATCAGAGGTTCTTTAAAATATTTCAAAGTTTCACTATGTTAAAAAGGAATCATTTTTCTCAAAGAATGATTTTAATTCTTTTCCATCTTGAAAACGTTCCTGTTTAATCTTTGCATATGATTTTCATTGTTCCGTCTGCTCCCCTGCCCTTTGTACATGCCCAAAGATAAATTGAGAACTGGGGCTCAAAGAAGTCTTGGAGGGTTTTATATTGTGCTTGCACACTGAGTGGAAGTCACCCTAGGAAACTAACTGAGGAAATGGTTGTGGTAATGAGAAAAAAGTGAGTAAATACTGCTGGAACGCCCCATCAGGAATTTATTTCCTTACTTACTTGCTGTTGCTATAACTGGATGCTACCCACTGAGAAACTTATAAAGAACAGAAGGTGATTTAACCTATATTCTAGAGCCTGGAAAGTTCAAGTGTGCGGTGCAGACATCTAACAGGGACAGTTTGCTACAAAATAAGATGATGGAGGGCACTGTGCCCCTTGGTAAGACACAGCAAGCAAGCTAGCTTGAGCTCTGTACCTTATATGATGCTTATCAAAGAGGCTCCACTCTCATAATTGCATCTAATCATAATAATTTGATAGTATCCACATCCAAATACCATTAACATATAAATCTGCAGAATCAGTTTCCAACTATGCACTTCTGGAGAACGTACCCTAATCATAGCAACTTGGAAGCCAAGCAGCAACTAGCAGTGAGCTGTTTCCAGTGAAGGGTTGTGGTCTTCTTAGCAGTTGCAGTGGACACATGAGTCTCAGAAGGGCTACCACACTGGGCAAGTCCATAAATGAGGTACAGCTTAGATCTGAACTCATGTTACTCTTTAGCTATTATCTACATTCTTATGGTCTTACAACATTTGTCCCTACCAGGAGATCTAAATAATTCATGCATGAAAAATGAATTAAAATATGGTTGGAGAGATTAAGAATTTGTCAGTATTTCATTCTTGAATGTATCACATAACATTTAAATACCCTGTTTAGGGACCAAATATATGAAAATAAAAAGCTGAACATTTTATCTGGCAATGAATTATAGTAAATTCAGGTTAGAACCAAGAGATGTTTCTCATGTGAAGATAGGAAGCAGAAGTCTACACTGAAGGAAGGACCTTAAGTAGCTGCTAAAACAAGTTGAAAGGGTTTTTTTGTTTGTTTGTTTATGGTTTACAGAAACTTACAACCCATGGTGAGTTAATGCATTTCAGAAGCATACTATATTAATGCTATAACTCAGACTGTATTTATGAATTTTTTTATGGAAACAGGAGCTCTGATACCTTGGAATTAAAAAAATAATAATTTGGGGGTTTCCCAGGCAAAGGAAAGTAGCGTGAATTGTGACAGACGACTTGCTTTTCATAGCTGCTGGAGAACCATCAGTCACAGAAAGATCTGCACTAAAATGTTTTAGGTTAACAGTTTTATACAGATAAATGAGCAGACAAAAAGGAAGGGAGGATATGAATAAAAAGCTGAATGAAAAGTAAAGAAAATTAGTACTTCCAGGAGGTCTCAGCTGCTGTGTATAAAATAATGATGTGGACTAAAAAGAAAATATGACTGGGCCTTTGTGATTTAATGGAAAATACACATTTGATCATCCTAAGTGATTACTGAAATTATTTTTGCACTCAACAGTTTATGGTATAATGAGTCCCAGTTATGCTTAAGAATGATTTTTGTGCCTCACTGATCATTTAAAATTAAGAAAAGTTGAACACACAGTCTCACTGTTTAAATGGTGGATGGTGAGACGTCTCAGACCCTGGGACTTAGGTTCAGAATTTTGTAAAGACATGGGGTGAAGTGACAAAAGGTGGAGTCTCAGAAAGATCTGTGTACTCTGGTCACAACTACTCCAAGCAATCTCTGTTACTGATTACGGGAAAGGAAACACCAGAGAAAGGGTGTACTGTTGGAGGAGCCATGAGTTCTGCAAAGTGACACAGTGCCTCTGCATAGCTCTTATTTTAGGTGCTCTTTGTCTCCCTGTTGTTTAGTACAGTACTGGAACCAGCAGCACACCTCTTAAGGTTCATTTTTTTTTTTTTTGAACAACATATTCTCAACAAATTTTGTGCATTAGTGTCTTGAAAATGAGTAATATTATTCTAGTTTTCTAGACATAGGAACCCACATGAAAGGAGAGACTCCCAAGATTAGAGAAAGGTGAATCAGTGAACTTCTAGGTTTCCTAGAGTGAGATCAGTTTCCCCTAAGGATCAAGGGCAAGGAAGTCTCAACATGATGAGCATAGCAGGCCTCAGGACTGGCTAGCTGCCAGCAGACACCTTTTTTCCTTGGACACAATCCAGTTTCCTTCTGGGAAAAAAAATCCTGATTAAGGCAATCTGGAGTGATACACCCTCAATTATTTTTCTCTTTCATTCTAGACTGAAGAACACGTGCTTTGTGAGAAAAAAAAGAAAGTCTAAAATAGGCTCTCAGAGAGTGTATTAATTATGTTTTTATAGCTCTGACATATAGCTGAGACAACTCAGGAGGATGGGATCATGTTTGCTCACAGTTGTAGGGAGAATGCGTCTGCTGTTAATGATGAAGTCTATGGTCAATGTTTTAGGCAGGAAGTAGAAGGCGGGGCATCTGGGAGTAGGAAGGCTTCTGGGATAGCGACAGGTGTAGGAAGGGCTGCCTTCGAAGAGTGAGGAGACCTCGAGGGACCTAAACACAGATAAGCAGCCATGTGACTGATGCAGGTTAAAATCAATGAGCTATCTTAAATCGTGATTCTAGTCAGAGGAGAGCCTAGCAGAGGGCCAAGGTGCTTTTTTAACATAGTTGAAGTCTGAGTCTTGCTGCTGGGTACATGGGTCTGGGAGGAAGGACCAAACGTAACATCTACACACTGTTTGAGAAGTTTCTGCCCATGGCCACTGGCTTTGATGATTCTGGGCTTGTGGCAAGGTAGAACATCATGGTGGCAAGGGTCTGTAACAGAGGCTGTTCATCTCAGAGAGGGCAGGAAGTAGAGAATATGGGAAGGTCAAAAGTTCACCCCAAGGAACTACTTCCTCCAGGGAGAATCTCTTCCACAGAGTTTCCATCACTTCCCAGAGCAGTGCCCAACTGATATTCAAGCCTTGAACACATTGAAGCCACGTTGGGACATCTTCTGTTTCAACTGTAAGCCAAGGTGGTGACTCATAGAGTTGCTACCCAGGAGAACACATAACCCTAAGGCTGTGAGAACCTGCTTGCAGGAAGACCATTCACTCACTGAACCTGTTTACTCATGACTCACATATGCCACCTGCTCTGCCAGACCCCAGGAGACCGTGATAAACAGCACAGACTCAGGCTTTGCCTGTGGGTACTCACTCAGGCGAGGCCAATGTTTCACAAGCATTATTGTCCAGTGAGTTTGATGAGTGGAGTCACTAGAAGGTAATTTGTTAATCAATCAGAACCATAAGGCTTGGATCATAGAAGCACCTGAAATATCAGAATCTGCTTCTGAAGAGTAAGAGTGACATCTGATTTTTAACAGCATGTATAGAATCCTTGAGTACACGCAGATAGGAGAAACAGCGAAGAGGAGGACAAAAAACTTCACCTTTAATAAGACACATCATGCTTTAAAAAAGCTTTTTATGTTTTATATTTAGACAGACATAAATATCAGGAAGACTCAAAGACCGTTTGTGAACTGGCATTTGGAAATCTTGATTCAGATACAACATCGATTTCTTGAAACATCATTTTCTAAGCTGTTAGTTGAGCTCTATACATTTTCCTTGGGGCATGGAGCTGGAAACAGGCTTTTCTCTTTTTCAAATTTCTATGTTATTTTCATTTGAAGCAATAAGAACATTGCAGACAAAAGTTTCTTTATTTTTTAGTGTATCCTGCTGCTATTTGCTTAAGATGGGGGCAAGGTGCTTTATAATGCTGTCATGTTTGCTGATTTTGAATTTAGTAAGAATGCTATACTTTTATACCAGAAACATAGGATTGTAGGAATTTTTATATGCATATATTATATATTAATATATAATTTATTATAACACATGTCTTGTGATGTATATCATAAATGATATGTATATGTGTGATTTTCCCTGGTGCTTCCTTTTACTTAGTGATTGTTCTGTTACCCCAAGTTTATGGCCTTCCCGGAAAAGGAATAAAGTATCTGTAAGTGAAAAATGACTAACTCAAGATTCACTCTTGATTTTGAACTTTGAAATTCTTGCCTGGCCTTCTGAGACAAGAAGGGAAGAACATGGCTTGTGTGTAACTCTAGTAAGGAGAGCACAGCTGGCTCACCTGAGAAGCAGGTTGAATGACGAGCCTTTCCCCTAAGAGGCACAGTGAGAAAGGAGGTACACAGAGTCACCAAGCCAGAGAGAGAAAACATATTCTCAGTGGCTGTAGGAAAATGCACATTGGTATGATAGAAGCCATTCACATATCAAGATAACACAGTACAAAACATTCTAGTCACACAAAATAAATTTATTGAAACTTCCTTCTGAACAAAATGAAGAAAGAGCAAGGAAATTAAGTCCCATTGAAGAGTAGAATCCAATGAATTATAAAGCACAGAGAGAAACCCGCATTAGTTTGACAATGCATTCTACACAGAAGTAGAAATGCACAGCAAGAAAGAGGCAACGGGGGGAGGGAAGGCGGAGAGAGGGTTACAACAGTAGGGTACTGCCCCAGTGTTGGCGGAAGCTATAGACTGAGCCTGAAAGGCCAGGAGAACACAGAATTCCTGAGAGTGGGTTGGATCTAAGGACTCTTGCCATCAGGAAGTGAGTGTGAGACATGTTTGGTGGACCGATAGTCTGTGATCTAATGAGACTAGAAGCTGCCAACTAATGCTTCATACATGTTTGCCCAGGCTATACACAGGGGTGTGGCACTGCATAATCCCTTTGGAATTTATATGTCACCTCAAGACAGGAAGAAGATTGCTGATTAAATTGGATTTTCATCATTCAGTAGAGTGGGCTGAAAGTAGAAACTGGGTTCTGCTCTTAGGAAAACAAAAATAAAGTTTTGGCCTAAAGTTTACACTAATCATAGTAGCTTTCTTTATGTGTGTGCAGGAGTGGGGTTTGGGGTAAAATATGTTTAAGGGAGTGAAGGGTGATTGATCCTGCTATCCTTTCTGCCTTCCTAAGCTGTGTTCCTTATAGTGGGAGACCTTTGGCCCCAGCATTCCTTTGTCTTTCCTAACACTGTCCATCAACATCTGTTAACTCCCCCTATTGCTTGCCATTGGCATCAAAACCAACGAAGGCTGAATTAAACCTAGAAACGGCCTAACGATACTATCATCCTTGGGTAACATCCATTTTGCAGAAAATACAAATTGGGACGATTCTACCAGGTTCTGTACATACTTCCTTTGTGATGTCCCAGTTGTTTTGGAGAGGGGATTCATAATCTTTAGCAGTCAGCAAAAAGATTGAAAGCATGGAAAAGGCACAAAAAGACAGGGAAAATACAAGAAGGGATAAAAAGACTCAAGGTTTCAGTTGGGAAGAAGGCAAAACTATACTCTCTCTGCTGCACATCGTTTTCCTAACCAGCCATTCCCTCCTCGGCAGTAGGGATATATTCTTTTCATGTGGAGCTGAGTTGAACCTTTGTCTTCTGCAGCTGCTTCGGTGCAGACACAGACGCACAGTATCTGATTGTCTGGGGGACTGAAAATCCGATTTGTTTTTAGAAGCTTTTTCCTTTGCCAAGTTAAGTGCAGTCCCCTGGAATCGCCCGTTCCTCCTGCTCTGCAGAGGTGTTACTCGCTGCTTAGCCACCTTTGTCAAGTGGCAGGCAGGGAGCTGCGCAAGGGTTGCCATTGCTATACCCAGAGCAACTGAAGTAATTATTTTGATGACAGCAAGAAACCTTCTGTCGTCATTCGATCCCTTATCCTCCCCGCCAGCTTTTATTGTTGAGGAGCCCTCAGGGACAAACCCTTTTCAACCTCATGCAGAAACCTCACCAGGTGTGCTCTGTTTGGGGACTGCCTGCTACTCTCCCTGTCAACTTAAGTGGAAACTGCTTGTGCTTTGGCCAAACTGAAATGGAGACCTGTGGACGGCCTTCCTCACTATTCACAGCCACAGGGGAAATCAGCCCTGGTTCGTTTGTCTCAGGTAGCTGCTTGTCTGGAAACCAACACCACAGCACTCCTTACAACAATTTAGAGCAATCGATAGTAAGTGTGGGGACGGTGTGGGGAGGAGGGGGTGCATCCCTGGGGTCCCTGGCTCCAGGCAACCAGTTTCTGCATGAAGAAGCTCAGTCAGCACTCCACTGCTTCTTGATGACTCAAGCTCCTGAGGTTAGCGCCTCACTTTGGAGAGCAGTAAAATAGACAGGAAAGAGCAGGGAGCCTGGACCACCGGGCCTAGGGATGCAGCTGCTCTCTGCAGGCATTTGCTTTTCTTCCTTATTACCTGCCATTTCCCATGCTGTGGCTGTCCATTAAATATTTTTTCATATGAATGAATAAATATTCAGGAAGAAGCAGCTGATTTGATATAAAATCATTTTATTAACGAGTTGAATAGCATTAATAAAGAACACCATTTGATCTGGTTTTTCTCCTCGTTTTTCAGATGTCTTGTTTTTGTTATTAGTTGTTAAAATTATTTTATGTTATTATTTAAGAGTAGTTAATATTTTTATTAATAATACATCCATGATGGCCCATCACAAACTTCTCCCATAAAAATATGTAGGGGCCCACAATTCTGTAGGTTTGAGAGTTTCTAGGAATACACTCTCTTGCTGCAGAAAAGGGATGTCTGCAGTGTTCCACTGTGCATGGAGATATGCTTGACGCTGTCTCCTCACCATAGGGAACCACATACAGGATCTGAGAGAAGGTGCTTGGTTGCTCACTATGCATGGCCTGATGACTCTGGCAGAACCATATTTCTCTGAGTAAGGAGAGAATACTTACATAGAAACTGTCCAGGAAGGAAGCAAGGTCTAGAGCACAATGAAGTCGAGCTCTTATTGCTTGGATGATATAGCAGGTCCTGAGAGGGGAGCAAACTGATGTCACCTGAGCTGGTGCTCTTTGAGTTGAAGCTCCAGGAGCTCTGCTGGAGCCACCTATTGGTCATAAAGGACTTCTCTGAAGAAGAGTGCACAGCTCATGACCTTCACTCACACCCAGCAAAAGTCTGGTCAAAGAAATACTTCTATACGCTTTTCACCTGGTATGAAGTGGCAGGCAGGGCTTGAAGTGTGCAAGAAGAGATGACAGCATCAGTTGATGTTTTCCCATCAGTTGAGTTTTGCTGAAAAGGAAGAGAGAATCTGGGGAAGGTAAGCTCTCCATGGAGGAGAGCCACAGGAATCTAAGAGCATAGCCTAATGATGGAGAATGTGCTGGACATGTGGGTACCCTGTGTTCTATTCATATCTCCAAGGGGAAAAGTGTTGTGTTGGGAAGGCAGGGTTAGGGACAAAAATTCCCAGGTAGAAAGTTTCTTCCAAAAATGTGGGGAATAATTACCTGATGACTTTTTATAGTTCAAGGAAACAAGTTGATTACATTAAAAAAAAAAAAACCCTAAACTATTTTGTATTGTTTTTGCTTGTTTATGTATTAGTACATATTAACTATATAAAATAGTGGGTTTGTCCTGACTTCTCTATACCAGCTTATAACACATTGGTTATCCTTTAGGATGCTGTGATGCATGATTTTGGTTGTCACCTGACTAGACTATGACATATTTCATGCTGGTGAAACATACCTCATGAGTCTGTAAGGATGCTTTTAAGGAAGAATGAGATGCAGACAGTGACTGGAGGGAAAAGACCTGCTCTGAATGTGGGAATCTGGATGTAAATGACATGGGAATACTGGCCCCTTTCTTACTGAGGGGGTGTGCACATGATTGCTTCCATGTCTGCTGGAAATCAGTCCCAGATTCTTCAGCTTATTAATGTGGACTCCATACCAGTGAATTCTCATGGATTTTTCTAGGTTCAAAACATGAGACTGGGTCTGCTGAAGCTTCCTACTTCTTGAATTGAGCAGCCACCACTTTTGCCACTTATTCCATATGGCCATGGCTATTGTTGCAGCTACTAATCCAAGAAGCCCTCTTTATTATTTATATCCATATTATATCTGTATGTATAGCTGTATGCATATGTATATCTAAATACTATTTCTCTTTATATATAACTGTATCACCTATATTTACCATCTATTTATCTAATCTATTACTATCTATCTATCTATCTATCTATCTATCTATCTATCTATCTATCATCTATTATCTCTATCATCTCCCATCTCTCTATATTGTTGGCTGTGTTCATCTAGAGAACCCTGACTGATACACTCACCTGACATTTCATAAAAGATTATTTATGCTTCTGTTGGAGTTCAAAATCAGTCCTCAAGTGAGAAAGAGAAGCACCATGAAGCCAGAAAAGTGATGTTTCATGGTCTCTTGATCTCTATGAATTATTCAGCAGAGGGATAATACCAGAGTTCCTTCTATAGTCTTTTCTTAAAAGATAAAGTTGCTGACATGCAGTGATGGATTCTTTTCTTTTTTCCTTCAGGAAAAAGGGACTAAGACTACAGAAAACCATACTGAAACATGTGTGCTTCGTGCTCATCTCACAGGCTTTCTAACCAAAACTTAAGAGTTCTCAAGGCCATTGCAATAATGCCATCCAGAATGTGACCTGCTCTTCCTTTCCAAGTCCACATATCCCCAAAGAGAATATTACATGACATTAGGCAGATTTCTGTTTACTTCATACTTCTCATCATAGAGTGGGTATATGACCTTATTTTCAATTCTATTAGTCCCTCGTTTGTGTGCACTTAGGCCAGCACATTTCTCAGTTTCTCTTTGCTGCTGTTTTACTTTCCTGATAGGAAGCCACATCTGTTATGTGTATCATGTAATTATGTGTGGCACTTCTTGGATATTGCAGATTTAATTGACAGGGCTGCATCGATTTGTTATCCTTCATGCACAATGGAAGCATGAGATCAGTGTCTTGTTAAGTCTAGTTCATTCTTGCAATTAATCTTCCTTTTAAATAATTGATGTTTCCTTACTAATTATATTGAGTTAATTTGTTACTCTGAATCTTTTCTCAAGGTGAATTGAGTTCATATTCATGATCTGATTTTTTTAATAAACTATTTATGGTTCATATCATAAAGTACTACTTTGATTTTTGAATTTTAGATCACCCATAAGGCTTGCAGAGAAAACCAATAGTATAGCTGCTGAAAGCTTACCTAACACACACATCCATTTGGCTCATGGGGGTACACATTTTATATTGTCATCTTATCTTTAATAATATGTAAAAGGCATATTTGTGATTGCATTCCACATTCTGAAGGTTCTTGAATATAATTAGTCAATGATTATGTAGAACAGTGGACATATGGTTATTTTCTATATAAGTAAGTATGCTGTGTCTCAAAATTAATCCGAGAAAGCATCATTTAGTGTGTTTAGCCATTCTACCAGGAGAATACACAAGCTGCTCTATTTATGTTGTAGATTCTTTCTTGTAACACTGAGATGGCTCATAGGTCATCACAACCTAGGAACCCAAGAGGGCATTCGGGAACCATAAGGCACCAAGAGCAGTTCTATTTCAAATGGGAGGTAAGTGTGCAGTGTGTCATAATCAACTTGTCTGGTCACTGCACTTTAACTTACTATGATCCCTTCACCTGTCTTTTAAGGTAAGAAGCCAGTAGAGTTGAGAGGTGTGAGTTTCTGATGATGCCATCCTCCAGTGAGGCAGAAGGTGAGAGTAGTTATGTTAGTAATTCCAAACACTAGTCTTCTGCTTCTCAGCTGACCCTGATTGCTGTGTGAAAGGACAGGAATGAGGAGGAAACAGTACTACTACACCAATCTTCATATGAGTTAAATGGCCAAGGGCTAGAAGAATGTAAAGGGTGGTAAATGAACTTTACTAGTAACTAACATTTAAATAATCTTTCCTGATTCAACTTGCAGAATGGTAAAAATCTTCTTTGGGAGGTTGGGAGTTCAAGATCCAGTGAGGTGGAACACTGGAGGGAAAAATAAGCTCAAATACATGAGAGTGATTTGTAAATTCTATTGGGAAGACCAAACAGAACTGCTGTTATTATTCTGTCTAATTTCTTCCATAATAATCTTCATATGCTTGTGGTTTTCTGAATCTCCTTAAACTCAAAGGCAATATTCTCTAGTTGATTTTCAGTGTAATTGAATTTTTATAAAGAGCAAGATGGCATAGTTACTTTGCATTTTAATAAAATGAAAGGTCTCAAATCCTTAATGGATTGCATACAAAAGCAGTATAATTTCTTTGGAAATTTATGACTATTATCTAAAATATAGTTTGAATAGCTCAGTTCTTTTAATGTCATAAGAACTTTGCATTATTTTGAAAAGGTCCATTAGGAATCTGACCTTGGTCTTGTAAGCAGTAAGACCCATTCTTCCTTAACTGTGTAGGTATTATACACTGCTAATTCATGATACCTAGTTCTGTAAGACATTGTTAATTGATTTTTCTTTAAAAATTAGGTGTGTTGTGAAAATTACAATTTAATAAAAAGTGTATGGAAGTGCATAGAAACTATATACATCCATTATTTAGCTTGAGTGTTTTTTTTTTCCTACATTTGTGAGTTCAAAATCTTCAGAGTAAAATGTCATACACCTCAGACCACTTTATTACTACTGTTAGAGCACAGAATAATACAAAATATAAAGCACCACAAACATTGGAACAACTTCTTCCAAAACAGTCAGTGTCTGAAATAATGCTAGTGAATATGGAAGACATCGGAGCATCACCTTCTTTTTATAACCGCCAGCCAAGCTTTCTGCTGGTGATCACTGGTATGAACAGTCTGTTTTACTCTTGCATGAAAGTTACTGAGAGATGGACTTACACCTTTTCTCTATTCCCAGTCAGGGGCAAAATTGTCAGTGGGCAGAAATCTTCCAAGCTTTCCAGTTGAAGAGATGCTATTGTCATTTCAGAAATCAGGTATAAGGTAACAATGCACACATGCCCTTGGATTTCTTTCCTTTTCCTGCTGGCTGTGTTAGATGAAATTCCTGAATTTCTGAGTGGATGGTAATGTATTTGTTGACACTGTGGTCATCTAAGTTGTCTCTCCTGTCATCTAAGTTGTTTAAACTGTTTGCCACATCACCATCACTGAAAGTGGATACAGTTATATTCTAGATTTCTCTACCTGGTTCTGTTTCACATTGCTCCTGCTATAATGCTTATCACAAACCTCCTCATGGGTGCGTAAGGAACTTTTCCTGTGCCACTTCTAATGAACTGGAGACATTCACTCAGGGCATCAGATTCTCTATTTCCATAGAATAGGTAGTCTATATCAAAACATTTTAGGTGTAGACAGAAATCTCTAAAGGAGCAGGGAAATACTTTTATTTATATGAAATCTTTCCCTTATCATTTTTAGTGTGAGTGTTGTTTTCATTTTAGCTATCTGCTCCTTACTCAGGATGCAATTTGTTTTCCAGCTGCTCTCTTCGGCTTTACCCATAAGTTCTCTCAGTTTTCTATGTCTCCATGTATGTCATTTCATTTGTCCACCCAATCACACACTGCCGCCATGTTCAAGATTCCCTGTCATTCAGGAAAGTGTTTCCCAAAGCAGATCTATGTAGATGCAATATTGAAAGATCAATGAAGACATTTTCTGAGTACATGTTTCTTTGGCCAAATTATTTTGGCTTGTTTTTTCACTAAACCTTCTTCTTTCAATACAGCTTTTTTTTTTTTTTTTCTCTCATGGAAGGACTTTAACTGCATTCAGATGAGAAATCACACGGAAGATTTACAGTTTTGATAGAATCTATGAATATGATTTAGGCATCCTGTCAGTAAACATGTTGTTAAGAAACTTACATTTACCCCACAACAGTTTGAAAGTTACTCAGTAAGGTTGGGGAGATAGCTCAGTGAGAGAACCTTATTTCAGACTCCACTGTTGACATAAAAAAGCTGAATATAGTCACTCATGCCTGAAAGCCTAGAACTATTCGGATGGACAGAGGAAGACCTCTAGGGCTGTGGGAGTCTAGATCCAATTTCAGTAAGAGCCCCTGCCTCAGGACAATGATGTAGAAAGTGATAAAGCAGGACACATGCACACACTGGCACATGCATGTGTACCTATATCATAGATATTAAATACCACATTAAACCCAAACATTCTCTCTCAATTTCTCTCTTAAACACACACACACACACATACACACACACACACAAACACACACACACACACACACACACTTTGCAAAAATTGAAAATCTCTGCAAAATCAAGGTTTCTTAGAAATGTCACTGTGTGTTTCTAAGAAACCCAGACAAAACATTACCTCCTATCATATTGCTATTTATCTATGAAAATCTATATTATCTAAAAGCAAATCTTGTAGAATGCACAGAGCACTTTTGGAAAATTACATAGTAACTAAAGAAACTGAAACAAATCATAGATGTAATTGTGGGATTGTCGGAAACTTGATCTAGGGAGTACTTGTGAGGTGAGGTCAGTTGATTTCTATTGTATAGAACCTTTTCTATGTTTTACTTATCCCAAAGCCTCATTTCATCCCGTTTTTGTTTAGTAATAGAAAGGATGAAGATTTATGCTATTTGTAGATGTAAATAGGAGACAGCCTATGTGATATTATATATATGAGATTAGCCAATAAAGCCATGCATGCCTTTATATTTTTATTTTTTGTAAACATCATGAAAGCCTTTGTGTTTATTTGTATTGTTTTGTTTATTGTAAAATGGAGAATGACAATTTCTATAAGAACTAGGGCTGGGGAAATGGATTAGTTGGTAAACTGCTATTTTCTAAGCATGAGGACCTGAGTTCAATTCCCAGAACCTATAAGTTAAGAAGCTAGGTGTGGTGTTGAGCATTTGTAATT
>NC_034593.1:4366931-4373328 GCF_900095145.1 Mus pahari | reverse complement strand
GTTGAACAAGCTTGCAATCCCACCAGCAATGGAGGAGTGTTCCTATTTCTCCACAACCTCGCCAGCATCTGCTGTCACCTGAATCTTTAATCTTGGCCATTCTGATTGGTGTGAGATGGAATCTCAGGGTTGTTTTGATTGAGCATTTGTAATTCTTGAACTGGGGAGGTGAAGCCAAGTTCAGCCAGTCTAACCTACTGGGTGACTCCAGGATACTGTGCCAAAAATAAAGTAGGTAATATTCCTGAAGGACATCAATCAAGGTTGTACTCTGGCCTACATACACACACACACACACACACACACACACACACACACACACACACACACATACCTGCATACATACAATACATAGATCTGTAAATGTGTCTTATGTGAATCTGAAATATGTAGTTGAGACTCTCTGTTTTGGTAGATATTTTATAAATCTCTGCTTGTTTGCTATTCTAATTAGCATTTCCATTCACGAAGGATCTAGTCTAGAGAAAGAATAAATAAATAAATGAATACTTCATGGTAGGAGGCGGTACAGGAAGTGAGGCTACACACTGTCCAATTGGACTAGGATGATGGTAAGGGGCAGTACAGGAAGTGAGGCTGAGCACTGACCAGTGGCTCAGGAGGAAGAGCTGACCTAAACACAGCTGATTTATTTTTTCCTGCCTGCATAGTGTGCTTCATATTTTTAACAAAGCCGTTTTCATAGAAAGATGCTGCAAGTTTGACCAAATTACATTCCATCTGAAGACTTGTGGTAAAGGTCTGTGATATTTTATGATGATTTGTGAAAATAAATTCAGTTAAAATAGCCTTGTTGTTTCAAAAAGCAAAAGCAGTCCAATCTTGCATGAAACACAGAAATATGTTATGACTATTATTTTTATGAGCATCTATTGCAATTGTCTTTGGTACTCCTACTATGTGTATGCCCTGTGTGTCACCAAAAGGCTTTTTATCACTTGACTTTGAATTAATCAAAAACCACCTTCTTTCCTTCCTTCCTTCCTTCCTTCCTTCCTTCCTTCCTTCCTTCCTTCCTTCCTTCCTCCCTCCCTCCCTCCCTCCCTTCCTTCCTTCCTCCCTTCCTTCCTTTCCTCCGTCCTCCCTTTCTTTCTTTCCTTTACTTGTGGGGGTGGTGGTGGTGCTGCTGCTGGTGGTGGGGGTAAAGCGGGCCTGCCTTAATCCAACAACCCCTGTTTAACGTAAGGAGACCCTTGTTCCGGCCCTGAAAGAGCAGACAACCACTTTGTGCATAGCTGTAAGTCGGACGCTAGCCTGGAGTTGACAGTTCATAAGAAAACGTGAACGTCTGCCTTGCAATTGTAGTGAGCCATGCGATGGGGATAACTTGACGGGGTTAGAGAAGGATCTTGAAGAAGATGAGGCTCCAATTCACTCACCCCACAACTCAGCTCTGAAGGCAATAGCCCAATATGTCTGTACCCAGCTCTTGTGAGGCTGAGAGACTGAGTGGGTGACGCTGTGAGCGATAATCAATCACTCATCACACAGTACCAAACACTAACTTGCTCTTATATAAGTTTTAAAATGAAAATTTAAGTATAGTGGTATTTGAAACTGAATGCAAATTTTTTGTTTCATGTATATGTATATATACATACATATATATCTTATTTTGATAAGATTAATCAAGGCTAAGAAATTTAGTGAGATAATTTTATACTTTACATATGATCAAATTCTTTCAATTAAAATTAGTTCTGTAACCTGAGGACGGCTACATCTGTGCTATTTTTTTTCAAATATATGTGAATTACTTAAGTGATTTTAGAGGCTTATTTAAACTATATTTGTTAAAGATTTTGATGCAAAGCTTGTGGTAAAATAGCCTTTGTAGATTCTGTGTTTTATGTGTATTATAAACTACATGATAATCCTGTGACATCTTATTTTTTATTTCAGAATATCAGAAACAAATTTTAGGACTCCAATAACATAAGAAATAATCCCTAGAATGACAAATAAGGTTTGTTAAATTAAAGAGTTTCAGTACAGAACAAGAAACTATCAACAGAATGGATAGAATGGGAGAACATATTTCCCAGCTATATTTCATCCCAAGGGATCATACCTACAAAATATAAAGAGCTGTAAAAACAACAATAACAACGACAACAACAACAACAACTTCCTCAATCTTCCAACAATAAGTAACCTATTTTTACAATATAGAAAGTCCCTCCAAGAAGAAACACAAAGAGCCAATAATTATTTTAAGTGTTTAACATCCTTACCCATCAAAGAAGTAAAAATTAAATTTACTTTTAGTTTGTATCTCACCGCAGCCACCAGACTAACATCATGAACACGAGTACCAGCAATGCTGGTAAGAATTTGTGACAAGAGGAGCTTTTATACACTGCTGGCACCCACATAACCTACTGCAGCCATTGTGCCAATAACTACAGAAGCTTCTGTGAAAACAAAACAAAACAGAAAAATAGCATCATTCTATGACCCAGCTATGTACAGAACTAGGCTGTGTCCAGGGCAGACAGTAAGTTCTGCCACAGAGACACTGGCCACCTGTGCTCATGGCTCTACCACTGGGATGCCCATCAACAGATTATAGATAAAGACAATATGGTATATACACAAAGTGGATACAGACAACACATATGTGGAGACTGGATTTTAAGTATATTTACATTCTACATAACTTAATTTCATATGTGTGTTTTTATGCACATTGCATATGCACATGTGTGGTGAGATGTAGGCCATGAAACTAAAATGAAGACTATATAATGGAAAAAAAGGTTTTAAGGGGAAGAAGAGGACAATAGACTAATGAAATATTTCCTGTTACGTGGCAGTGGGGTAGGGGAGTGAGGAAGAACGGTCATAAAGAACAGACTGTTATGAAGATAGCACAATGAAATAGATTACTTTGCACACAATGGAAATATACTAAAAAGAGCAAGTTTTGGCTGGTGTTCCTTTTATTCACTACCACTGTATAAGTCAAAGCCAGTGGAGGCTAGAAAGGATAGCACGCATAGTTCTTCTTAAAGGGTGCATAGCAGCACACGCCTATTTTAAGCTAGACTACAGGTATTTTCACGGAAGGCATTACAATCAGTAAAATGAATCACTGCTGGAATACGCCGCCTTTCACCTTGAAGCGTTTGGCTCTGTCACGCTTTGCCCTTTGTTGCTCTTATTTGTGTTTTATGAGCTATTGGGGCTGTTATGTTTTTCCATCCAGGGGCTGGGTTTTAAATTGTATGTCTTTTCCAGAAGAAAACATGAATACATACCAGAGTTAATCTCGTGGGGGTGATTCAGAAAGAAAACATACTGGGGATCCAATAAAAGCTCTCCAAATGTTGCCATGGCTTCGATTTTTAGACTTTTCTCTTTGTACTCTCACTTTGGCTGGCCTCACTCTTGCTCTAGTTGACTGCTACTTTGACAAAGGCTGTTTAGGGAATTATACTTTTGTAAGCAGTAAGAGTCTTTAAAGGAGATTGACTAAGCATGTCTTTTCCTTTTTCTTCGCTAAAGCCTCCCCTCCAGGAGAGCGCTCAGACATGGAGTATTACTGAGGCTGCCAGTGGCTTCCATTAACTGGGCTACACCCCAAGGCTCACTAATGAGAATAGGAGGTGTTTGCTGACATTGTTGATGATTTGAAAGCTTGCTTTAAAGATCTCTCTGCACTGATTGTGGCTGCTTTCCTCACGCTCCACTGGAACTATGCTGTACCATATTTTTCATTTGGAAATTTTCCTTTGTAAGTTTTTCTGTTTACTTGACAGTTTGTTGTTGCTAGTCATTCTGCTTTGGCAGGCAGCTAGGGTCAATTAGCTTTGCTGCATTTTATTTGGGGGAAGATGATTTATAGGTCTTTATATTGAATTAAACTCCTCCCTTTCCTAGGATATTGTGGGTAAATACCCAAGACACTGTAGTGGTTGCTAAGTTACTCTTTCAGAAAGAACAACACGGTCTTGGATCACATCTAAGAACATCTTATAATGGCAAGGCGATGCCCTCCTTTTATTCAGGGGTTAGGCTACTGTTATTTATAAATATTTTGTACTTTTGGATACAGCTTAGTGTTTGCCATGTGAACTCATTCTTGTATCAAGCACTAATTGACTCCCAATATGCAAGCGGGATTTCCCTCTGTGGTTACTTTGTATGTTTATAATTCTGCCATACTTGGTGGACGTCTCATATCTTTTAAGCTTACACAACATCTGAGTCACCTAAGGCTTTGTCCAGCACTGTAACAGAAGGACCACAGCAGGGAGTATACTCCTCTGGTCTCCTATACATACATGTCACCAGGGATCACAACCTTCCTGTCAGCAAGCTGTGTCACCCCATACAGGTCACATGAGCTTCTGTTTCCCTTAAAGTGTGCACCATAGACTCTCACATTTCTCAGCAGTAAGTTAGTGTTTATTTTCCCAGGCATGCACAAGCCTGCACTCTGAAGTGCTGCATGTATGTAGAAATTAACAAATAAAGAGTGATGGCTGACCCCTCACTCGCTGTTGCTCTCTGCACATAGTAGATGGAAAATGATTGTAATATAGCAGTTTGTACACCCAATCAGATGATTGGTGTTTGTTCACAGGGTTACTTTTTACTCAGTTTTGGACCCCCTTTTACATTATTGAATGATGCCTGAAGGAAGACATCAGATATTACCTACCCACTTCTGTTTGCTAATCCATGTGTCCTGCTAGTTCCAGTGCCTACAGTGGTAGGGACTCAGTCAGAAGCGGGGCAACCCTACAGACTTGCTTAGTTTCTGCAATTAAAAGAGCTATTTATTGGGTAACAGGATACATATGACATGACAACAAAGGACTGATATTAGGAGACCAAAAAGAACACCAGGAAGAATGAGGCAGGGGGACAGTGAGGGTGTGATGAGGAAGGACTAGCTAGAACAGAGAGTGTATGGAAACACCATAATGAAAGCCCTCATGTTTAACAAGAATTTGAAAGAACTAATTTTTAAAAAGAGCAATTCTTTTTTTCAGAAGTAAAGAAGTGTGAAAGAAGACATCCTGTGTGATTGGGTAATTGTCAAGGTAGGATCCACCCTTCTGCTAAAACAGCTTATTGTGTGTTTTTTTTTTTTTTTTAGATCTGTCATGTCAGTGACTTTTATCATTATTGTTACCAAACACCTGACAAAAATCTCTCAAAGGAGAAAGGGTTTATTTTAGCTTACAGCGTGTGGTAGTTTAGTCTTACTAACAGGACAGAGACTGTGGTAGTGAGAGGTGGCACTGCAGCAGGCTGGTGTTGCTGAACACCTCACATCTACATCTAGGTGGACCAGGAAACAGAGAAAGGAAGATGGCAACGACTAGCTGGCTTTCTTTTTCTCCTTATACTCAGGCTAGGACTGTGTCCCAGGGAGTAGTAATACCCATAGATGGGGCGGATGGTTCCTCCTCTTTTAATTCTCTCTGGAAACAACACATTAAGTTTTCCTTCACTTGATCTGACCAGTAATTAAAATACCCATCATACCAGTCAGTGCACAAAGAAATGATCTTTCTCCGTTTGGATCTTCAGTCATCTGACTATTATTGGACATCACAACTCTGTCCTGTAAAGATAAAGAAATAAAACAACAAAACAAAACAAACAAATAAAAAATGATGAGAATAAGGTTTCTGTTCAAACTTTTTGAAATACTAAGTGCCAGGTGATGTGCACATGAATACACACAGACAGTGGTATGTAGCCCATTTGCTCCATGCCAGCGCTAGAGTATTAACACTATACCCCATTGAAGACTGGGCAACTTTCATCAGGATTCATGCTGGAATCTGGTTACAATCCCAGATTTGACAGCATATCCATCATTGTTAACAATTCTTAGAACTTACTCTTTGGAATTGATTTGCCTCTAAACATTGCCTAGGGCATGATTTTGCATAGTCTTCAACTTTCTCAGTGGGGTTTCTGTGCCTCAACAAACCACAAAGGTCACTTTGTGTGTATCTTCCAAACCACAAAGGTCACTTTCTATGACCTTTCAACTGCTAGATGTGTTTGGTGCACAAAAGAACATTTCAAAGTAAATTCCCAATGGCTCCATTTTTACATGTCTCAAGTGAACATAAGCTGGTATTAAAAAAAAATCATCATATAATTCCAATTAATATTACACACCAAGAAGTCATGCCAGTAGCATAAATGCTCATGCCTCTTTGGAGTATAAAAGCTACTTGAAATTGCTTATGACTTGATAAAAATAATGTAGAATTATTTAGGAAGTTTCAAAAGTTTCACTCTGATATTTCTGTAGCACCTTTCAAAAAGGAAGAAGAAGAAAGAAGAAGAAGAAGAAGAAGAAGAAGAAGAAGAAGAAGAAGAAGAAGAAGAAGAAGAAGAAGAAGAA
>NC_034593.1:4341152-4366901 GCF_900095145.1 Mus pahari | reverse complement strand
AAGAAAGAAAGAAAGAAAGAAAGAAAGAAAGAAAGAAAGAAAGAAAGAAAGAAAGAAAGAAAGAAAGAAAGAAAACTCATATATAGCTATGTGCTACATTCTGACATCTGGGCCAACAGTAGGTTGTGTATGTGATGGTAGTCCTGTGACATTCTGATGCATAAAATTGTTCATATGTCCATGTGGATGTGAATTTAGATCAACCTACTGAGTTGTCAGTCACACAAAAGTATGGTAATACAGTTATATAAATTATCTGATACTAGACAAATGTGGTGGTATATGCATTTAATCCTAGCATTCAAGAGGCAGAGGCAGACTGATCTCTGAGTTCAAGGCTAGCCTCGTCTATGTAGTGAGTTCCAGGCTAGCCAGAGCTATATAGTAAGACCCTGTTTCAAAATAAAATAAAATGAAATAATAGCACATTAAGCTTTATAAGAACAGATGAATATTTTACTAGAATATGTACTTATTTGGCTATATTAGTCACTTTTACATTTCTCTGACAAAATGACAAAGGTAACAAGAAAATAATGATTGATTTTGGCTCACAGTTTAAATAGGGTATAGAGAACCACAGCAGGAAAGGCATATGGTAGAAGGGTCTAAGAGTGGAAGAAGAATCTGAAGGCAGCACCCCCACAGGTGGGCAGCAGATAGCAATGTCTGCTCATGCTTAGTTACACTTCTTTTGATGCAGTCTGGGACTTTAGACCATGAGCTGGTGCCACCATATACAAGGTGAGTCTTCCCTCCTCAGTTAAGCCTGTCTTGAAACTCTCTCTCAGCTATATCCTGAGACGTCTCTTGGGTGATGCTAAACCACAAGTCAAATGGACAACGAAGATCACTATGAACCACAACATTCTAGTCTTGGTTTCTCAAAAGACTAATGTATAACTTAATGTTTGTTTCTGGGAGTCCTTTAAGTCAAAACCATTTGAATTATTGTTTAAATGTTTAGTTATTGCAGGCTAAAAACTTAGTTTTACTATTTTTATTGAAAATGAACAGACTCTCAGTTTAATCTTACCTATTCCCCTCACTCGGACTTTTTTCCTTGGGTGAATATACTTCATTGCAAGTTTTGAGAGATGCTAATGAGACAGTGGAGATAAGAAAACAATTCAATGAGTTTTGGATGACATTTGCATTTAGGAAAATCTCAGAGGCTTCCCTCTTAGGTCATCTAAGTGATACCAAGATTTTTGATCAATAGTAAAACATAAATATTTTAATTAGGTTTAAATTAAAAAAACATCCATTAAACTATGAAGTTTTATGACTCCTTTGTTAAGTAGTAAGGTTCTATTTTTTCATTGTAAGTGGTTTTTCATTTTATGCATTGGTGATGATCAACATCTATGGAAAAACTTTTTCTACAATAGTATCTTTACCAGGAACTTGGGTGGGAACCACATGAGTAAGTACTATATATAGCCTCAGGATTTATGCTCTGGTTCTTCAGTGAGAACAGTGTAACTAAAATGTTTTCCTTAACCATTTCTGAACTCCTTATTTAAGATATAATTAATCCCTAGTTATAAATTATAATTTATATATGTATATATGCTGCACATGTTTATATGTGAATTTGGATGTGTGCCATCTCAAGGCTTAAGAGATAAGAGACAGAGGACAACTTGTAGAGTCCATTCTCTTCCCTCACATTTTTGAGGCAGTGTCTCTCTTGTTTCTTTTGCTCTGTGTCATCCATGCTAGCTGGTTCATGAGCTCCCAGGTAAATCTTTTGTCTCTGTCTTGCATCTCACTGAAAGCGCTGAGACTGCATGTACACACCACTGCATCTGTATTTTTGTGGTTCAGACTCCGGTCTTCAGCAAACAGTAAATGCTCTTACTTGGATTTATTCACTAGCCAATTTAGAATTATTTTAAAATGTAAAATAAACATAAAAGAGTACTACAAAATATATTATTTATACATAGAATGAATGTGAAAGAGTATTCTGAAATGTATATAATTATTTATGCAAGTAAATATATGAGAAGGAAACTGCCTTTGACTGTCTGACCACTGGTCCTTCAGGTAGTATGAAAAGCTGGTAGAAGGCCATTTCTTCTGATGGCTTCTAGTAGTGCACAAAAAGAATGTGAAAGTTTTTTTTATTTTTTATTTTTTATTTTTTATTTTTTATCTTCAGTTCCAACCACTGTTCTCAGGCTGACCTTATCTGGGGAGATGTGAGAACACTAGTACAAAGGCCCATCTTGAAAGCCCACAGTGTTGTCCAGTACGAGTGTATGGATGAATGTGTCTTAGGCCTCTATGTCTAATCTTAAGGGCAAGACAGAAATGAATGTCACTGTTCTGGATTAGTCTGAATTTAGCTTTAATGTTTCTGCAATTCAGTGCCCTTAATTGTGTGACTTTAACTGTTTTCTTTTCATGCTTTAAGTAAATATAAGAGACCACACTCTTTATGAACAAGGCATTTCTCTAGTCATGTGGCATTTACTAACCCAAGAGATCAATTCTCAGAACAATGTTGTGGCAACCATTGCCTTTCTCCCTTTTCATAGATCTGAGGAAAATGAAATAGACTAAGGACTAGAGTACAGGTTATACAAACAAAATTATTCTTTTCTTGTCCTTAACCTTTTCTGTTTTCAAAATTTTCATTATATTTATGTAGAGATAGCATCTATTGTAAATCATAGTAGATGATTACCTTAAAGAAGCAGAACTCTTCAAAGGAAAAAAGAACGTAAAGGTTAGATTAAAAAGCCATATTTACATAAATCACTAGGCCACGATCCTGTTTTGAAGGGAATCAGATTTCAGACCTCAGTGATCCATGCGGGGAACAAACCTATTGAATGAGGACTGCCCACAGAGTGCTGCAGTGAGCAGGGGACCTTACTTACATTAAGGGAGACATTGCTGCTGAATTAAATGGTAAACTACCAGTAATGTTCAGAAGCTGACTTTATTTTTATTGCAGTACAAATTAGATTATTAAGCAGAGGTCTTGTTCAGCCATGAAATGTGGATGGGCTGCTTAATAGTATGCAGACGGATAGCATTTCTAATTAAGCATGGGGTGGTCATTACAATGAATATAAAAATAAAAATGGTAAGAGTCATATAATGTTGCATCTTAAGTGGGATCCATCTTCATCCTTTTCAATTGCGTGCTGTAATAGAAATAGGATTGTGGGGAACAAAATAAGGCAAATGTAAAATAAGTTAAGGTGTTACCTTGTCTGTTGTGTCTCAGTAGGGTTATAAATTTAAAATGTACAAAAGGAAATGGTGTAGTATAATAGCCTACTAACTAGAATTCTCAACATTCTTTTTATTTTTCAAGGCAGGGATGACAATTATTAATGAATTATCACATAGTACAAGACAGATGCTAACATGATAAACGCATCAAATAAATTGCCTTATAAATGGCATGTTCATCATCAACTGGTCTCTGGAATGCCCACCTTCTTCTTGCACTGGTCCATGCATTGGGGTGGGCCAGGTGCTCAGGGCTGCCTCCTTTAGGATTTATTTATTTATTTATTTATTTATTTATTTATTTATTTATTTATTTATTCATTTATTCAATTTTTTATTAGATATTTTCTTCATTTACATTTCAAATGCTATCCCAAAAGTCCCTTATACCCTCCCCCCCTGCCCTGCTCCCCTACCCACCCCCTCCCACTTCTTGGCCCTGGTGTTCCCCTGTACTGGGGCCTATAACATTTGCAAGACTAAGGGGCCTCTCTTCCCAATGATGGCCGACTAGGCCATTTATGAAAACCTTCAAGCCATTTACTAAAACCTGCAAATCTAAGACTTATTATAAAAATGAAAGCCTAAAAGTAGAAAAAGGGAAATTAAAATTCTTAGCTTTTAAGAACCATCTAGAGCAGTAGTTCACAGTGAGTGTGATTTTGCTCTTGTCTATAGATAATTCTGCTATTGCTTGAGGTTGATGTTGCTTTGGCATCAAGTGTGTATAGGCCAAGAATGATGTTGACCATGAAATCCACAAGAAAGGATTATGTGATTCTAGACCACAGTTATGTGAGAATTAAGAAGGCTCAGTTTAGAGATTTTTGAAAAATTTGCAGTAAAAACTGCCCTCTTAAAAATATTTAGCTCTATTTTACTGAGTACATACCCTGTGTGAGTTCTGGGCAAGAAGTGATCAAACAATCAATTAGTGTACCAGTGATGGACCAAAGAAATGATTCCATCAAAATCTAGTGAACAAGTAAAGTTGCTTCCACTACGTCCAAAGGCATGGGTGACTCAAAGCAGCTACATCACCAAAACTCATGGCTCAAGGAAGCTACAACCCTGGAGCTCTCTGTAAGACTTCCCAGCTGGTCTTACCAGTTCAACTTGTAGGACCTTCTCCTTTTCCCTAGCAACTATTACTTCTTGGCTTCCTGACAAAGGACGTTTTGATCCTATAAACTTTGGGAGCTTCCAGCACTTTGTAAATTGCCAGGAGCCAGCCCTGGCAGGTCTTTCTTTCTTGAGGGCATGGAGGGGAAAGAGCGTTGGCAGGGATAATACTTGGTCTTACGAGATATTTTTGGTTGCTGTATATTAATAATAATAAAAGTTTACCTGTCTAAGCCTAAGTTACTTCGCTGACCTGCCTGAGTCCCTTTGAGGCCAGAAACTACAGTCTCTAGCATTTAGCACCCCATCTTAAAACAGCAGAGTATAAGTAAAGGATTAATTGCTAGGGCCTTTCCCCTTTATCAGATGCCTCTCACTTGTCAGGCTAGGGGGAAGTTTGGAGCAGTAAACTACTGAACCAGGAGAAGAAAATCATGCTCACAGAAGGAAAGACTTTAACACAAGTAAATATGGATTAAACTCACATAAACTCACATGCAGATTCATGCACACACATTTAAATGGTTAAACCAGTTGGGTCCAGCTTGCACACATTCTCATAATTGCATACTCACACATATACATCCGTACTTACATATGTATATGGAGCAAAAGACCAAACACCAGTGCAGAATGAACTTGCTCCTTCTGGATGAAAAATGAGCTCCGATCTTTATTGCATAGAGAAGGAAAAAGCTTCTACTCTTTTATTTCTAAATGAATTAAACCCATGTCTTCAAGAAGAAAGCTTTGTTCTCTTTACTAGGACTAACCCTGATTGTCCTTACCATGGGACCTGCTCTGTCCCATGGCGAGGAGAGCTTGCCTGCTCCTCCTGTTCTCTGCAGCCTCTTTTTTTTTTCTCTTTCCCTCTGCATTCTGCATATTGTTCTCTTAGTTGTTTAAGTTGCCTCATAATGTCTAAGTTATTCCACTCTGCATTCTCCTTTTAATCTTGCTCTCTCCTCCTGCTCTGATGTCACAATAATGACTCTACTCTCAATACCATTGCTCCCAATGCTATGCCTTTATTCTAAATTCTTCTTGAGTTCCATTCTGTCTAAAAAGTGTTCTGTATAAAAAAAGTCTTCTCGATAGCCTAATCGGCCATCACTGGGAAGAGAAGCCCCTTGGTCTTGCAAACTTTATATGACCCAGCACAAGGGAAGGCCTGGGCCAAGTAGTGGGAGTGGGTGGGTAGGGGAGCAGGGGTGGGGGGGGGTATAGGGAACTTTCCGGATAGCATTTGAAATGTAAATAAAGAAAATAAAAAAAAGTCTTCTCATCTCAGTTCTGTCTAAAAGGTGTTCTGTTTAAAAAATGTGTCCTCAGCTTAGTTCTGAATCCTCTCTTAGTCCTCAGCACTTATACAGCTTTTAGAATACATGATCACATGGTAAAAAAGTTCACAAGTTTGCACATAAATCCAAATCATAAATCAAATAAGTATATATCAGAAAATGTTTACATGCATATCCATTAGGAGTAATTATCTGGCTAAACATTCATCATGTGTCACCAGCACTTCAGGTTCATGGAGAGTTAAAAACCATAACTCCTGTGATCAAGTTCTGTCTGCGCACCTATAATAAATCATTAGTTTCCTTTTATGACCCTTGGTTAATGGTTTTACAGCCTTTTGGAATGTGCTCTAAGTTGTAGAATGCCTGCTTACTGTCTCAGAAGAGATTAACTCATGATGCTAAAGACTGGCAGAGTTCACAATGCAGTTTTGATTATCAGAGAGAACCTAATGGCAGTACCACTATAAAAGAGCTTAATGAATACTGATATAATTTTAGGGATTCTTATATGATCATCATTAAGAATTAACAAGTCTATATAGCATCACTATAAGAAAGTACATCTTTGTCATTCTGCAGTTATCTGCTCAAAATGGTGGACTAGTATCTAGTGATTATGATATATGTTTAATAATAACATGAAAAACATAATAATAGCAGGGATTATTTCTAAAATGGATTTTTCCTGGAACTTGTCTACCAGATTTCTGCTGTAGATATTTAATCCAAGGCAGACCACCATCTCAGGACGATCACTGCTAGTTTTTAGCTTCTCTTATAATGGTTTCTGACAGTAAACTTTCTTAACAACCTGAGCCTTACAAGCTTTATCTACTTCTGGTAAGTTTCCTTAAAGTCAGGAATGAGTAAATTTAGAAAAAATAACTATACCTCAACATATGTACCTTATGTATGTATAGTATCAGTAACAGTTTGAGAGATCTATGTACAAAACTTAATCACCAATTCACTGAAAATGTGTAGATATGACATGTTTTATAGTAAAAAGTATTTTATAAAAATTTGTAATAAAAAATGAGAGTCAGGTTTCAGTTATTAGAGGAGAGATTCATAAATTGACTTTCCTAACTAACCTGATGGACTTCTAGAATATTCTTTTTTTATTGTTTTTTTTTGTTTTGTTTTGTTTGTTTTTTCCCAATTTTTATTAGATATTTTCTTCATTTTCATTTCAAATGTTATCCTGAATGTCCCCTATACACTCCCCCAACCCCTGCTCCCCTACCCACCCACTCCCACTACTTGGCCCAGGCCTTCCCTTGTGCTGGGTCATATAAAGTTTGCAAGACCAAGGGGCCTCTCTTCCCAGTGATGGCCTATTAGGCCATCTTCTGCTACATATGCAGCTAGAGACACGAGCTCAGGGGGTACTGGTTAGTTCATATTGTTGTTCCACCTACAGGGTAGCAGCCCCCTTCAGCTCCTTGGGTACTTTCTCTAGGTCCTCCATTGGGGACCCTGGGTTCCATCCAATAGCTGGCTGTGAGCATCCACTTCGGTGTTTGCCAGGCTCTGGCATAGGGTCCCTTCAGCAGAATCTTGCTGGCATGTGCATTAGTATCTAGGTTTGGTGGCTGATGATGGGATGGATTCCCGGATTCATGACTACTTCTATTTCTTTAGGGGAAATGGGAATGTTAACATCATTAATCTGATTCTGATTTAACTTTGGTATCTGTTATCTGTCTTGGAAGTTGTCTATTTCATCCAGGATTTCCAGTTTTATGGAGTATAGCCTTTTGTAGTAGGATCTGATGATATTTTGGATTTCTTCAGGTTCTGTTGTTGTGTCTCCTTTTTCCTTTTTGATTTTGTTAATTAGGACACTGTCCCTGTGCCCTCTAGTTAGTCTGGCTAAGNGTTTATCTATCTTGTTGATTTTCTCAAAGAACCAGTTCCTGGTTTGGTTGATTTTGTGAATAATTCTTTTTGTTTCCACTTGGTTGATTTCAGCCCTAAGTTTGATTATTTCCTGCAGTGTACTCCTCTTGGGTGAATTTGCTTCCCTTCATTCTAGAGCTTCTAAGTGTGCTGTCAGGCTGCTATTGTATGCTCTCTCTAGTTTCCTTTTGGAGTCACTCAGGGCTATGAGCTTTCCTATTAGGACTGCTTTTATTGTATCCCATAAGTTTGGGTATATTGTGATTTCTTTTTCATTAAACTCTAAAAAGTCTTTAATTTCTCTCTTTATTTCTTCCTAGACCAAGGAATCCTTGAGTTTTATGATAAAATGTTCTGTAGATATCTGTTAAATCCATTTGTTCCATAAATTCTTTTAGTTTCACTGTGTCTCTATTTAGTTTCTGTTTCCAGGATCTGTCCATTGGTGAGAGTTGGGTGTTGAAGTCTCCCACTATTATTTTGTGAGGTGCAATGTGTGCTTTGAGCTTTACTAGAGTTTCTTTAATGAATGTGGCTGCCATAGCTTTTAGATCATAAATATTTAGAATTGAGAATTCATCTTGCTAGATTTTACCTTTGATGAGTTTGAAGTGCCCCTCCTTGTCTTTTTTGATAACTTTGGGTTGGAAGTCAATTTTATTCGATATTTCAATGGCTACTCCTGCTTGTTTTTTCAGACCATTTGCTTGGAAAATTGTTTTGCATCCTTTTACTCAGAGGTAGTGTCTGTCTTTGTCCCTGGGGTGGGTTTCCTGTATGCAGCAAAATGTTGGGTCATGTTTGTGTCTTTTTATTGGGGAATTGAGTCCATTGATGTTAAGAGAAATCAATGAAAAGTAATTGTTGCTTCTTTTTATTTTTGTTGTTGAATTTGGGATTCTGTTCTTGTGGCTATCTTCTTTTAGGTTTGTTGAAGGATTATTTTCTTGCTTTTTCTAGGGTGTCATTTCCAACTTTCTGTTTGTGTTTTCCCTTTATTATCCTTTGAAGGGATGGATTCGTGGAAAGATATTGTGTGAATTTTGTTTTGTCATGGAATACTTTGGTTTCTCCATCTATGTTAATTGAGAGTTTTGCTGGGTATTGTAGCCTGGTCCCACATTTGTCTTCTCTTATTGTCTCTGTAACATCTGTCCAGGATCTTCTGGCTTTCATAGTCTCTGGTAAGAAGTCTGCTCTAATTCTAATAGGCCTGCCTTTGTATGTTACTTGACCTTTTTACCTTACCGCTTTTAATATTCTGTCTTTATTTAGTGCATTTGTTGTTCTGAATATTATGTGTAGGGAGGAATTTCTTTTCTGGTCCAGTCTATTTGGAATTCTGTAGGCTTCTTGTATTTTCCTGGGAATCTCTTACTTTTGGTTAGGGAAGTTTTCTTCTATAATTTTGTTGAATATATTTCCTGGCCCTTTAAGTTGAAAATCTTCATTCTCATCTACTCCTATTATCCTTAGGTTTGGTATTCTCACTGTGTCCTGGACTTTCTGGATGTTTTGAGTTAAGACCTTTTTGCATTTTGCATTTTCTTTGATTGTTTTTCCATGTTCTCTATGGAATCTTCTGCACCTGAGATTCTCTCTTCCATCTCTTGTATTCTGTGACTGATGCTCGCATCTATGTTTCCTGATTTCTTTCCTAGAATTTCTATCTCCAGAATTGTCTCCCTTTGGGTTTTCTTCATTGTTTCTACTTCCATTTTTAGATCTTGCATGGTTTTGTTCAATTCCATCACCTATTTGGTTGTCTTTTCCTGTAGTTCTTTAAGGGATTTTTTTGCTTCCTCTTTAAGGTCTTCTACCTGTTTAGCAATGTTCTGCCCTTTTAAAAATCTTCTACCACCATCATGAGATATGATTTTAAATCTGAGCCTTGCTTTTTGGGTGTGTTGGGATATCCAGTACTTGCTGTGGTGGGTGTACTAGGTTCTTATGATACCCAGTGTTTTGGGGTTTTGTTAGTAAGATTCTTTTGTTTGCCTTTTGCCATCTGGTAATCTCTGGTGTTAATGTTCTAGCTGTCTCTGGCTGGAGCTTGATCCTCCTCTGACTCTGTTAGCCTCTGTCCACACTCCTGGGAGTCAAACTCTCACCTGATTCCCAGTGGTCAGGGCAATCTCTGCAGGCAAGCTCTCCTCTTGCAGGGCAGGTGTCCAGAAGTCTGGAGCTCTGATCCACCTCCTGAGTCCTGGGGTCAGAGCCCTCCCTGTAGGCAGACTCTCCTCTGGCAAGGAAGGTGCCCAGGGGTCTGGGTCTCAGTTCCGCCTTCTGGCTGAGGATGAAGCCCTGAAGGGACCCTGTCCAAGAAGCTCTGTTGCTTCTGCCACCCATGTGCTCTCCAGTGATCTTGAGGTCCTGGGTGTGCTAGGGATCCTGAGGCGTGGAGAGTCCTCTGGGTCCCTTGACTCCCTTGGCCTGGTTCACATGGAAGATAGAAGGGCTAGATCCTACCAGGAAGGATCCCAGCTGCTGGTTGGGCGGGGTTCCTTTGTCCCTGTTCCTGCTGGCACAAGGCCCTCTGCGACTCTTTGGATTGTGCTCCACTCACCTGTGATCCCAAGGTGATCCAGAGGTTCTGCGGCTTGGAGAGTCCTCTGGCGCCCTCTGCAGCCTCTGCAGGGCTCAGGCAGAAGACTGCAGGGCTGGCCCTGACCCCAGAATTTTCAATTAGAATAAGTTTGCTAGTAGAACACATTTTGGAATTTTAGAGTTCTTATACCCTCAGAGGGTTAATTTTATACTATAAGAGAATTGTTGAAAATTTTCATGCTACTTAAAAAACCAATTCCATAATTATGTAAGGGATAATTTTTGAATGCAGAGAATTAATAAAATGAACAGCTAGAAGGAGGTGATTTTAGGTGGGTCATGTGGAGATAGAAAACTTTGATGGGTTTTAGGTTATTGTGGAATAGTTTAAACCTGGATTTCACCTACCATAGTATATTCTTATTAGCTTTGGACAGCAAAGAACAGTCTTAACTTACTGTTGCTGAGATAACTCCTGTTATCTGGATCCCTCTGCTCCTCATTGTGTACCATCTTTATCTCAAAGAGACACATGAAATTAGAAAAGTTTCTAAGGATATGAAGACAAAATAATTGTGTAAGAAACTGTTACAGTATTTTTTTACTCAGTAGAGAAACAGTACCATGTATAAATGTGGTTGTATTGACTACAGAAGACAAACTTCATGAAGTCGCCAGGATATCAGAAAAGGTAACATTTTGGAAGAATTTGTATGGGGTCCATGTTGTCCTTTCTCCCAACCATGATTTCACCTCTGTGAAGTGGAAGAGAACAAGGCAATGATGATTTGGAATATTTCATGTATGACATAGCAGAATGAACACTAGCTGAGATAAGACATTTCCCTGACACTGTGATTAAAGAGACTGACAGCAGAGACCACATGGTGAAGGAAAATAAAAAATTAAATTTTAGAGTTTTATGTTTTTGCAATTCAAATATGCTACAGATGTTTGTGTAAGACACCATGTGATCTGGAGACTGGTAGCATCTTTAAGAGGGGGAAGATGCTGTTTTGGTTTGTAACCTTTTTCTTTTCTAATCAATGTAGGGGTTTGCACAAATAGTAGTAAAAAAACTTACTTTCATGCATATTGAAATATTCCAATACCTCCTTAGTTTACAGAGAAAAATCCTGACTTTCTGTTAACCTTCTGCAGTGCCAACCCTAAGATTTTTCTAACTACCATACTTGGGAGTCTCTCTTTACCTCCAATAGATCCATTACATTTCCCACAGATATTCAGATATGCCTTACCTTTTTGTTTTGGTAGGAATGGCATATTTGTCTGCATGGCCTTATTCCTGAGGTTGACTGTTACTTTCTTACTCTGCAACAATTACTATACTTATCAAAGAGCATGCATATTACTAAAGAGTCCATTCCTAGTGTCAGTGGGGAAGAATGTTTTGTACTTATCTTGTTTGGACAGCATATGAGCTAGATAAATGTTATGCATCTGATCCTAGTGTGAGTTGGTAGGAATTTTTTTAGGGAGTTTGTATCACATATTTGGTCAATTCATAAATATTCAGAAAATACAAAACAAAATGTGTGTTGTGCAGTAGCTCACTAACAGAGGTATAGACTGCAAGATTGTTTGCTAAAGGATCTCTAGTCTTCATGGATACTTTGATAGGAATGACTTTATTTAGCTGTGATAAAGAACTTACTTCTGGGAGATGGGACAGCCACATGGACAGGATTTACAGAACTCTGGGCTCCAAAAGCTTGGATTGGCATCTCTAGTTCACACATTTGTTATATACCGTGCTGGTGAAGCAACACATCTTGGGGTAACAGATTCTTGGGGTTCGATATCTTTCCTAGACTTCTTCCTGTCTTGTGTACTCTCCCCATGGCTGATTCTAACATATACTCCTTATCAAGTAAAAACTAACCATGAACAACACAGCATTTAGTGAATTCCATGTATCTCTCCAGAAATACTGAATCTTAGGGTGTTTTTGGGAAACCTTCACTAACTAATATCTCTATACAGTAATTAGTGTCAGTAATGAGAATATGAGTGCACATGTTGCATTCTCTCAGACTTTGCGGTTGAATAAATAGAAACCAGATAGTCCTAAGAGATAGTCATGAATGTTCTAACCTGTTTTTTATATACCTAATGTATTATATTATATTAGGTATATAAAATGTGTAAACTGTTATCATATTAAATAACTAAAAAAGGAAATTTTTTGCTGATATAGCATAACCTTGACATTATTACTGGTGAACATACATTTTAATTGAAAGTTTTATCTTCAAAATTAGAAAGACAAAGCTACTTAGCTCATGTTGGGAGGCATTTTCTGTAGAGTGTGGATTCACTCATTGAACTTATATGTTGTCTTTCAACATTACAATGCAATCTATATTGCAATAGTACAATTCAGTCAAAATTACAAGTTCACTTGATCTGATATAAAAATGTACAACTGACTGAGTATCTTACACACAACCAAACTTTAGTTGTCATAATTTGGAAGTTGTGAAAGTACAAGATCAAAATAGTGGCAGACTTGGTGTCTGGTGGGCGCCTGCTTCCTGGCACCTGGATGAGGTTTTCACATTGTTTCTTCACATGGTAGAAGGGACAATGGAATTCCATTGAACTTCATGTATCAGAGAACTGACTCTATTCATAAGTGCTCCATTCTCATTCAATGAGCATAGTCAATCTCCAAGGATCTTTCTAGGATTACCACTTTCGTCTTTATACTTTACACTACAGTTCCTCGACTAATGAGATTCTTATTCACATATACTTGAATAACTGAATGTCATAAAGCCTCAATGATAAGAGGAAGTCTTCAGGCATATGAGAGGTAGGAAGGTTGGCTAGGAGTAGAGAGTATCCAGCCAACTTCTGTATTTAAGTGTCACATGAGAAGTGGAAAGTGTTACTAGGATACAGTAATTAAGTGACTGATGAACAAAGCTCCTGTGATAACTGACTAAGAAGATAGGGTTGGAGGTCAATGCTCATACTTTCGTACAGCTCACAAAATTCACACAATTCAAACAAAATTCTGTACATTGTTTTAAAACCACTTAATATTTCTAGTCATTTTTCTTCTGTTTTATTTTAAATAATAAACAATAAATTTCATCTTCAGGAAAAAGATACAGCAGCAAAAATTAGAAATAGGAGATTTTGCCTTGTCAACAATGAATATGAATCCAGATGGTGATAAGGCATGAAGATGAGTTGCATCTTCATATTATAAATATGGTACTGGAATTTTAATGTGTATCTTAATAGAGTAAAAGCTAATTATGTGTATTTTAAGCAAGAAGATACAGCAAGGTCTTGATTTACCTGAATATTTCAGATTTTTTAAAATTATACTTCACCTGTGTAGCTATCTGATTGCTTATATATACTAGATATGGGTACAGTTCTCCATTAATTAAGATATCTCCCACATCCATAAAAACTGATGGATGTTAACAGTTTTGAAGAAGGTCCTGTGGCTACTGTCAATCAAAGGATCATAGAATCTCACTTATGAGGGCTTATCAGTTCAATCTTATTACATTTCTAATGAGTAATTCAAGTTCCCACAAAAGGAATTCCCATTTTAATACAAATACAGAAAAAGTGCTCATCTAGTAAGCTCAAAGTCTACTGTCTCTACCAACCTGCACTTTTTTTTTTTTTTTTTTTTTTGCTCTGGTTGGGAAATTGTTGGACACTGTGTTTCTGTTCACTACCTCCATTGTTGGTCACAATATCCATAAAAAGCTGATTTTTTTCTATTATAAAGTCTCAGAAAAATTGTATGGATTCTTCTGTAATTTGATCTTTTTATTTCATTTGAATTTGATGAACACTTTTTTATCATAGTTTGAATAGGAATGGCTTCCATAGGCTCATGTATTGGAATTCCTGGTCATTAGGACATGGTACAACTTGAGAGGAATTAGGAGGTGCCTTGTTGGAGGATGAATATTGCTGAAGGTGGACTTTGGGTTTTAAAAGGTCTACCCAGGATCAGCTCAGAACATCCAAGATTCAATTTGCAAAACACATGAAAGTCAAGAAGAAGGAAGACCAAAGTGTGGATACTGTGATCCTTCTGAGAAGGGGGAACAAAATAACCATGGAAGGAGTTACAGAGACAAATTTCTGAGCAGAGGCTGAAGGAATGACCATCTAGAGACTGTCCACCTGGGGATCCATCCCATAAACAACCACCAAACCCAGACACTACTGTGGATGCCAAGAAGAGCTNGCTGACAGGAGCCTGATAAAGCTGTCTCCTGAGAGGCTCTGCCAGGGCCTGACAATTACACAAGTAGATGCTCACAGCCATCCATTGGATTAAGCACAAGATCCCCAGTGAAGGAGCTAGAGAAAGTACCCAAGGAGCTGAAGGGGTTTGCAGCCCCATAAGAGGAACAAAAATATAAACTAACCATTATCCCCCAGAGCTCCTTGAGACTAAACCACCAACCAAAGAAAACATATGGTGGGACTCATGGCTCTAGCTGCATATGTAGCAGAGGATGGCCTAGTCAGTCATCAATGGGAAGAGAGGCCCTTGGTTCTGTGAAGGTTCTGTGCCCCAGTATAGGGGAGTGCCAGGGCCAGGAATCAGGATTGGTAGGGTGGGAGGGGATAGGGGATTTTCAGAGGGGAAACCAGGAAAGGGGATAACATTTGAAATGTAAATAAAGAAAATAACTAATAATAAAACAATGTGAAAGTAGATTCTAATAGTTACCCTATGTTTACTTCACTAATCAAAGTATGTATCTATATCTTGGATTTTTTGTTTTTAAATAATACAATATTTTGTAAATTCTCTGAAATGCTCATATTAATGGTTATATTCACTTTCTTCCTCTGCCCTCCCCCCCGCCCCGTTCTTCCAAATCCACCTATATCCCTCTAACTTTTCCCCACAGTCTTCTAAATGCTGTCACATTTTCCTTTTGGTACTGTTTCTTTCATTCACATAGGCAATAGAAATATCATTCACCCTATACCTAATGCTTACCTAATACCATTATGCCATTTTCCAAAAACAAAATACATTGACCTTCTTTGAAGGTGGTGTTTTGTTTGAGGCTCCCCATGGTCCGTTGACCAATAAAGGTAAATATCTGTCTTTGGTATGTCCAATATAAAGCACTCAAAGTTCCATGATTATCATTGAGTTATAATTCTAGTTCAGAGAAAGGGATATTGGTATGTGCAGTAGTTGCATATAAATATATGCAAATGTCCATATCCTGCCATTCAGTCAACTGTAGCAGTGATTTAAGCTCTCTTTGCAAGAATTTCAAGTTTGTCCCTCTAGAAGCATATGCAGAGGGTGAATCTTACACAAGTTAGTGGAAGCTATCCTCCAGAGGAACAAAGTAGGGAGGATCAGGAAGACAGCAAAGAAAAAGAGGAAGTCTGTTGAGCAGTAGCCTGCGAGTTTGGGATTGTGAATAGAAATCCGGAGCTCCCTTATCTTAAAGTAGAATACTGAGAAGATGAGGACTGAATATTCCTTGTTATATTCCTTGTCTTTCTTTGTTGGTGGTGGTCACAGAGTTCTATGTATTTGTTTAGCTCTCTCTCTGGATCAGAGAAAGCAATTCCCTGGTGAAGGACACAGCTGTGAGATGTTGGCAGCCAGAAATGCAGCTTCTGGGTGTGGAAAAGGAGATCAAGGTAGGCTCCAAGCACAGACCACAGCAAGTATCACTGGAGAAACTTTGCCTTCCGTGGCTGGCTCCCAATTCTGTCTTCTGGAGATAGATTCTGCTCGTTGAGTTCATCTTCTACTTCTGAGGTTGGCTGTGGAAAAGGTGTCTTTTTTTGGGGGGGGGCAGTGCTCCTCAGCTATTTACGACCCTTCCCAGGGAAAAAGTCAGGGGCAAATAGAGATGAAATCAGACTAAAACATGTAGCAACTATGACTTGGATTTCATGGGCAGTGAACTCTTCAATAGCTTTGTATTTGATTTCTAGGTTCTTATATGTACAAATGGCAGTAGTTAGGATATGTGACACATGCCTGTAACATGAGGATTGCCTGGTTTCATTTACTGGTCTTGTCAATGAGACTATTTTCCATCAGAATGCCAGTGAGAATTTCACGCTTTGCTTATGACATTCATTGAACTCCGCACTATTCATTACAAAATCAAGTCCATGGCTGCACACCACTGTAGCTCATTTTTCCTTCCTCTAAGTAGTTTTGACTAAATTATATCATATCAATGAATAAGTACAAGGTAATTGTAATAATAATAGTAACTTATTTTTATTGAGTGATTTTGATTACTTTGGTTATTCTAAAGACTTTATAACAAATCTATGGGAAACCTTTAAAAAGTCTATTTTTAAAGAGTCTAAGATGTATGATGCTAACATAAAATTAGGAAAAAGTTTATTCTTCAAAACTTAGACTTCTTAATTTTAATCATCACCTTTTTTGATTTTCAAAATGATTGTTTTCTTCCCATAAGTTCACTTTTCTTTCCTATCATTTGGTCCAGGTCATGAATGCCTCACACTAAAAGAACAAATGAATGAACTTTCTTATTCTCCATATCTGACCTTCTTCTTGTTTGTTTTCTACCCAAATTAAGTAAATGTCAGTTTAGCCACTTAAAAAGAAATTGGCTTTATTTGAAAATCTCTCTTCATGATAAATGTTTGTTAACTGAATTTTCATTTAGAACTATCTTTGTCTCTAATACTAAGTTCCATGTTTCCTATTTTTATTTAATATTTTATAGAATATATTTTTATATCATAAAAATTTCTTATAATTATTACTTCTAGTAACTCAATTTGTTCCATTGTTTAGATATGCTGTACCTTATCTCATTTTTGTTCCTCTCTGGTTCTTTATATTATGTTCCTGTTTTTACTCTACAGTAATCAACATTTACCTTTATTTGATAAAATTTTGATTGTTTAGTTCAATTAAAGTTCTATATGTAAAATTTCTGTGACTTAAATTGGGAATTAAATTTTTTTTCCATTTGCTTCAAGAACTAAAATCCAGTCTTTGTTATTCAGTCAGATTTGGACTTTATAAAAAAAATATATATATAAATGGTGTCTTAGTCAGGGTTTCTATTCCTGCACAACATCATGACCAAGAAGCAAGTTGGGGAGGAAAGGGTTTATTCAGCTTACATGTCCATACTGCTGTTAATCACCAAAGGATGCAGGACTGGAACTCAAGCAGGTCAGAAAGCAGAAGCTGATGCAGAGGCCATGGAGGGATGTTCTTTACTGGCTTGCTTCCACTGGCTTGCTCAGCCTGCTCTCTTATAGAACCAAGACTACCAGCCAAGAGATGGCACCACCCACAAGGGGCCCTCCCCCCTTGATCACTAATTGAGAAAATGCCTTACAGCTGGATCTCATGGAGGCATTTCCCCAACTAAAGCTCCTTTCTCTGTGATAACTCCAGCTGTGTCAAGTTGACACAAAGCCAGCCAGTACAAATGGCTTAAATTTTAGATACCTTTTTGCTGTAGGTTTTCTTTTTCAAGAATAAATTAAAATAAAATAATGACCAAACTAAAACAAAACCCTCACTAACGTGTCTTTAAAAGCTGAGGATCTTTCTACTCCTTGTCTTCAGACTCTACTAATACCACTTCTCTCTGCTTGTCCTCTAGGACCATAGCAAGTCCCATGATTCGTGTGAGCCAGGCAATTTATAAAGTCCTCCTCTTGATCTTCTAATGAATAAAGTTTACATTGTACCACTTACTTAGCATTGTACAATTTATCAAATACCTGTTCATCTAGACAGAAAATATAAATACATCTTGCTTTTATCATTTTATTTGTTACAAATGTTTTACTTAAGTACATCATGAAATCAACTGGCCTTTTTTTTTTTTTTTGTAAAGTAGTTGATTATTGCTTAATGTATGACAGTATATCGGTGTGATTGAATATCAAAGTGAGTAGAGACATTAGAAACAGAAAAAAAAAAGTACAGAAAGAAAAATCCTACTGTACTATGGTGGGAGAACAAACTGGTACAGCCACTATAAAAACCAGTATGAAGCTTACTTGAAAGGCTGAAAATTGATTTACCACAAGATCCAGCTATATTCTTGGGCATATACCCAAGGACTCTTTATATAAAGGACTCTATATAAAGACTCTATAGTCTAGTATAGAGACATTTGCTCGCCCATGTTCATTACTGCTTTATTCACAATAGGTAGAAATTGGGAACTGTCTAGATGCCCATCAATTGATGGATGGATAGTGGAAATGCGATAGGTACATTTAAACAATGTGGTATTATTCTGCTCTTAAGAAGAATAAAATTATGAAATCTGTAGGTAAGTAGATGAAACTAGAGTCAATCATTCTGAGGAGGTAACTCAGGCCCAGAAAGACAAACACTGCAAAATTCCTCTTATAGGTGGATGCTGTTTTAAACTTCAGAGATATGTGTTTTGTTCAGTATATCTACAGAGTAACACATCAGGGGGAGAGGATATTCTTAAGGAAACTGTGGTGGCATGCATAAAAATGGATCTCATAGACTTACAGGGAGTGACACAACTGGGAAGTGTGGCCTTGTTAGAGTAGGTATGGACTTGTTGGAGAAAGTGAGTCACTGCAGGTGAACTTGGAGGTTCCAAATGCTCAAGCCAGACCCAGTGTTTCACCCTCTTTTTCCTGAGAACTCTCAATTCCTTCTCCAGCACATGTCTGCCCATGTGCTGCGATACTTTCTTCCATGATGATGATGGACTAAACCTCTAAACTATAAGTCAGCTACAATGAAATATTTTCCTTTATAAGAGTTGCCATGATCATTGTGTCCTTTCACAGCAATAGAAACCCTAACTAAGATAAAAGTAGACATTGGATGGAAAAAAAGGTGAGCAGTTAGGGTATAACAGGGAATATAGGATGGGATAACTAATGCTAAAGGCCTTTTGAGATGCCATATCAAAATCTACTACATAGAACTTTCTCAAATGTGTACATATTGAGAAAAAGAATTTAAATGTAGTTACCATGTAGTAGGGGATACAGTGCAATGCCCCAGGAGACATCATATACAACAAAATAAAACTCTTAGTAGCATGAATAAGTTATATCTTTTTGAGATTTTGACCTGAAAGGGTCCTATATACCCATCTAATATTGAAAGTTATTAATGATACTATTGGTTTACCATCCTCAACCTGACAATAAGTCCCTACTGGTAAAGAGAATAAAATACTTATATGATCCAAAATTAAGAAATTGAGCTGTTTCTCAATTAGAAGCTTTATCCATATTGATTAGTTGTTATGGTTTGAATATACTTGGCCCAGGGAGTGACACTATTAGGAGGTATGGCCTTGTTGGAGGAAGTGTGTTACTGTAAAGGTGGGCATTGAGAGATCTTCCTCCTAGCTGCCTGCTGTACAGTCTGTCCTGGTTGCCTTTGGAACAAGATGTAGAACTCTGAACTCCTCCAGTATAATGTCTGCCTGGATGCTTCCTGCCTTGATGATGATGGACTGAACTTCAGACCTGTAAGCTAGCCCCAATTAAATGTCCTTTATAAGCATTGCCTTGGTCATGTCTCTTTATAGCAATGGAAACTCTAAGGCAGAAGTTGGTATCAGAGATGGAGTAATGCTGTGATGGACCTGGCCATACTTTTATTTGGAGGAATGTGGATTTGTGACTTTGGATTTGGAAAGCACTGGAATGTTTTAAGTGGGGCTTAATGGGGCATCCTAGAAGGACTTTGTTGGTCTTTGGTCTTTAAGGACTTTGTTGCTGAGGGTGATTTTAACTGTGGAAGCTTGCCTTTAGAGATTTTAATGGAGACAAATTTCAGTATGTGGCCCAGAGACTGATTTTGTGGTATTTTGTTGAAGAATGTAGCTGAATTTTGCCCTTGTTTGAAGAGTCTACCTGAGGCTAAGGTAAAGAGATTTATATTAATATCATTGACAAAGGAAGTCTCACAAAAGCCCAGCAGAGGCTTTGTTCTCTGCTTTAGTTTTATGAAGAGCATTTTGATCAAACATAGCTAGTTTCAAAAGGAAAAGTAGAAAATATATGGCTTAAAGAATAAAGGGGCACCAAGAAGTAGATTGGAGCTGAATCTTGTGTACAAGGAGATAAAGAAAGAAAGTGGTAACTTCTGGGAAAGATCACACCCATCTAGACTTATTGTTTATGCTTTTGAAGTTGAAAAAGGGATAGTTATAGCATATTAGGCATTATTACCTCATTATTGTTTTCATTGGTACTTTTAATCTGAAATGAACCAGAATCCAGAAAATAAAGGGCACATCTCTGATCCAGATCTTGAGGCAGGAAGACATAGGCTTTTGATGTGGATCTTGAGGCATGGAGGCCATAAAAAGCTTAGGTACAGGCATGGTGGTACATACTTTTAATCCCAGTTCAAAAGGCAAGGAGGTCTCTGAGTATACAACCAGCCTGGTAGAGATGGAGTTCCAGGTAAAGAAAGGCTTAGGTCCAGGCATGGGAGTACACATATTTAATCCCAGAACTCAGGATACAGAGGCATGCAGATGTTAGTGTTCAAGGTCAATTTACAGAGCAAGTTCCAGGACAGCAAAGTTTATGCTATGAAGGATACAATAGAACATCATGAGCATTTTTCAGTCCCAGCAAGCAGCAGAACTTGTCAACTTTGGTCATATGGCTCTGGCTTTAAAGTCAGGATAAAAGGGGATACTGGGATGGTTGCTGCTGCTTAACTAGAGCTAAGAAATTAGTGGTGATTAAGAAGAGACCAATGTCACTGAGGTGAAATCATCTGGGAAGTGTTTTCTGAGAGCACAAAGAAGCTGTGTTCTAGAGATAGTGGGAGCCCCTGTAGCTTTGCACTGTATGAGGCCAGGGGAAGCCATTGGTGAAGGTATAGCCTCAATTTCAGCTGACAGTCCAGTACTGTAAGGATCATGCAAAGAAGTTGAGACCTGGCACCCTGAAGAGGTTCTATGAAAGGCTATTGGTGAGGCCTAGTGGTAGTGGAAATTAAAGATGCCAGTACCATGGCATAGTCACCAAGAACAGCAGCAGCAGTGAATGGAGTCAACCAGATCCTGGAGTGCTAAAGAAGGCGGAGCTAGAGATGTGATCCAAGTCCTTTGAAGGAGCCCAGAAGATCATGTGCATATCTCAGACATTAGAACAAGAAGCTATAAAGTTGAGGTTGCCTTGGATTACCCAAAATGTTAGAGATTCAAGAGCTGTGGTATACCTGCCTAGGAAAGTTGTTAATAGGGAGGGAACCAGCTAAAGAGAAAGAATTTTGTTACAATCAACAAAGCTGAAAGGCTTTGGAGATCTGACAAGTGCTTTGACATCAGACAAGGACATGCAGTTTGGAGTTTGCTCAGCTGGTTTTCTGTCTTGATTTGGTTCAGTATTTCCTCACCACGATGTTTTTGCAGTGGTAACGTACATCCTTCATAATGTTGGAGGTATGTTATCTATTTTTTGATTTTGATTTCTTAGGGGACTGAAGTTAAGTATGAATCTTAGAAGAGATTCTGAAATTTGGACTTTTAACATTGTTGCGACTGTTATAGACTATGGGATTTTAAGGTTGGACTAAATCTATTTCACATTATGCTATGACTAGGTAAGGATCCTTCCCCCTCCCCCCAGGCTCATGTGTTTAAACAAGTCTATGATGTTCAATGAGGTTTGAAAATGCTTGGCTCATGGAGTGACACTATTAGGAGGTGCGATCTTGTTGAAGGAAGTGTGTTACTGTGAGGTTGTCCTTTAGAAGCATTGTCTTGGTCATGATGTTTCTTCTCAGCAATAGAAACCTTAACTAGGAAGTTGCTATGTGCATCACCAGAGGAGAAAAGTAATCATCAATCTTACCCAACTGCAAACCCTCTGAGTTACAATAGCCATCTGCCTGTAAAATATACTCATTGTGCAATAGTGGCACAATTGTTCTCTAAGCAAACAACTAACTTTTGATTGGAGTTAAGATATGAGAAAAAATCCATACCTGATAGCATTAAGAGGCCAAGAACTGGTGACTAGGTAGGTCATAGACCCTAGAGAAAAACCTACCATTAGTTTGCTAAGTGAACATGATAGTAAACAACTTCTAATTACCTATTTTTGTGTCCATATATTAATACATTGCTTAACCTTTATCAGAGAAACTTCTTGTAGTAGATGGTAATTAACACAGAAGCTTATAACTGGACAATGTGCAGAGAGTGAGAGACTTTGGAACAATTTCCCCTAAATGTGATGCATTGTACTTCTCACCTCAAAGCTTAGGGATCTATGTGCAAGACAATGTGGAAAGATTGTAAAAGATAAAAGTGGTGTATAACTCCAACACACACACACACACACACACACACACACACACACACACACACACACACACAACTGAGCTCTTGTGCTCGCAGAGACTATGACAACATGCACAAGACTTTAAAGTTCAAGATAGGTCAAAAATCCTGGAATGGAGAAGGGGAAGTGAACACAAAGTCCTATCCTAACTAAGAAACTCTTTGTAATTCATAGCTTCTGAGACAGTAAGAATCAGTTCTCTTCAATGGAGAGACAATGGGTATATCAGCCATACCACATGGCCTTCTGCTCAGGAGTAGTTGGCCAACACAAAATAGGCAAAACAGATTTTATGGTGTGTGTGTGTGTGTGTGTGTGTGTGTGTGTGTGTGTGCGCGCGCACACACGCACAAGCACACAAAGTGCTTTTTTGGTTTTGTTTGGTTTAAGAGAATGGAACAACACGAAGTTGGGTGGAGAGGGAGCTGTATGGAGATGGGCAGGGGAAGAATATGATCAAACTATATTGTATGAGAAAATTGTCAAAATGGAAGACAGAATTTTAAAAAAAGACCTGAATTCCACTGTGTATAAATGGAAAAAATATTAAAAGACTTGTGTTGTTTTGTGTACATGAAAAGGAACGGAAAGCTATGAGTATGAGTAGTTTTTCAGGCCTAGATGACAAGAATACAGTATGGAGCTCCGAGAGACCATGAAATTCTTTATCCTCAAGGGCAGATTATAACTTTATCAAGTAGGGTGGGGGCTTGGCTAGGTTTGAGAAATTTTCCAGTAATTGAACTAATAACTAGAGTTTAAAATCTAGGCATAGCAGTGTTTAGTCTTTCCTTTGTTTAATTGTATTGTTTATTTTAGTCTTTTTTAAACCATTGTAACATACCACACCCTAGCCAACTGACTCACAGCTGAGCTGTCTTCTGGTATAATTAGAGAGGAATCCAATAAAAAGAGTCAATGCTCATACTCTCTCTCTAATCCCTCATTCTGTTTACAACCTCTTTTTAGGAAATTCATGCCACAGCATGACTCATTTATTGCTCATCTTCCAAAGAAAATATGTTAATCTTTTGTTTTGTTGTCTCCAAAGATTGCTCTAGTTAAAAAACAATAATATATAGGTCTCTACCCACAGGAATAGTTCTAAATAATAGATTCTGATTTTTTTTGCTTGCTTGCCTTCCTTCTTTCCTCCCTCCCTCCCTCCCTTCCTTTCTTCCTTTCTTCCTTCTTAAGAACTATTTTTTCCCTTTCTTCTACCCACTCCTCCCTGCCTCCAACTGACCTAGCAGCATTCTTGTTTTCCTGGTTTGATTTTTATAATTTAGAATTTCGTCAGAGTTATTAAGTATGAACAGATACTTTCTGGAACACAATCTTGCTTTGGTTTAGAATATGCTGCATATTTTTCCATGGATTTCTGTATTTTATGATTACAATGGTACCATTGTGAATGTGGTATTCAGTTCCAAACTGATACATATTGACTCTTTATGTGCAGGTACAGCATTGTGAAGATGACATTACTTAAATGCTTGAAATTATGGTCATCTTTAGAAGTTAAAAAAAAGTAAAGATTGGAAATGTAATATGATTTAGACAAGTGTACTTAGTAAGTCAATAATATAATGGATCCCAAACAGTTTGATTGAATTTATTTGGGGTTACTCAAACACACAAGACAGAACTGGTTTCAATGTCTTTTATCCTCTAAAATACAATTTTCTCTTTCTGAACAACTTAACAAATATGTAAAACCCATTTTCTTTCACAAACTATGTACATACAATTCTGATTTATAGAACATTCCTGTTGCATTTGGACTGTCCTAAAATTGACAGTTTCTATGTTGTTCTGCAGGGGCTATAAATATCCATGAATGTAGCTTTTAGGGCAAGAAATTTCCATGATTATCACTTGTAGAATTCAATGCTAGAGTATAAAGAACTTTCAGAATAAATTACTTTGTTCATTGTATTGAAGAACCAAAATATATTAAGGTGTTGATTTACATCATATATATAGCCTTGGTGGGGACAGAATGACATGGTTCCTACCCCTGGAACAAGGCCAGTGGACATAGGACTTAAAGAGTGTCAGTGGCTGCCCTGGGCATAAGGCTTGTTTGTATAGTAATGTACATATTTTATATTCCTCCTTTAAGGAATGTCCTTCCTGTTATATTTAATGATTCCCTGCTAATGAGATAGCACAAGTCCAAGAGGTGAAGGTGTCACTAATATCTTAGCAAAATGGTAAATACTAGGACCTTCAAGACAGCTCTTACAGCTATGGAAAAGAACTCTAAAAATATTGTAGCAGAGGATGGCCTAGTCGGTCATCAATGGGAGGAGAGGTTCTTGGTCCTGTGAAGGTTCTATGCCCCAGTATAGGGGAATGCCAGGACCAGGAATGGGAGTGGGTGGGTTGGGGAGCAGGGGGAGGAGCAAGGGGGGAGGAGATAGGGGATTTTTCAAAGAGGAAATTAGGAAAGTGGATAACATTTGAAATGTAAATAAAGAAAATATCTAAAATAAATGTGTTCAAAATATATAAATTCTCAACTATGCAAAACTATAAGAATACAATATGAATTATGAGGGGTTTCACAAATCTAAAGGAACAGAGATAGCTACACTATGAGCCACTTGTCAAAAAGATACAAAGGAATGAAGATTCCTGAGTTCAAGGTTGATCTAGGACACAGTGAATCTAGACATCTAGATACAAGTGTGGTAGAAATAGTAATTTCAGGACAGGGTCCCACCCAGCTAGTTTATGGTCTATTCTTAACAGAGGCAAGCAGATCTCTGAATTTGTTTTGCAATGTTCAAATAAAATATATGCTTGCCGTTTCCTATGAATTAAGGGGCTGGGGGTCACGGGATGCTGACTCAGAATAATCAAGTTGAAGACTGAAGTAAATGACTGGATTGATACGTAAAATAAAAGATTGGGCTTATGATCTGCAGGAGATGAGTTATTCAGATAATTTTTTAGAATAGCAAGAAAGAACTGCTCAGAGAATGTCTCAACAGAAGAGAGAGAGAGAGAGAGAGAGAGAGAGAGAGAGAGAGAGAGAGAATGTTTAGAGATCTCCAAAGAAAGCAGATAAGAAGTTAGCAGACACCCTAGAACTGGATGGTTAGGACTGAACCCAGGCCCTCTGCAAGAGCAGTATGATCTTCTAACCTCTAAGCTATTAAAAAAACAAAAACAAAACAAGAAGAAGAAGAAGAAGAAGAAGAAGAAGAAGAAGAAGAAGAAGAAGAAGAAGAAGAAGAAGAAGAAGAAGAAG
>NC_034593.1:4329418-4340997 GCF_900095145.1 Mus pahari | reverse complement strand
AGAAGAAGAAGAAGAAGAAGAAGAAGAAGAAGAAGAAGAAGAAGAAGAAGAAGAAGAAGAAGAAGAAGAAGAAGAAGAAGAAGAAGAAGAAGAAAGCTGATAAGGGAGAAAGAATACAGAAATGGGAGAAAGCAGGCTGGAAAGCTGTCACCAGCAGAGCATAGGCTGCCAGCTTAGACCCACAGTTTGACTTCTAGTCATTTGTTTTTCTGCTCCCAGATACCCCTTCTCTCAGAACCCCTGTCCGCGCCAAGGCTAGTCCTTAGCAATCATGCTTTTTCTGTCTCATAGGTACAGAAAAGAAGCATAACATCATGCCCAAGTCCTAAATTTTGGAAAGTTATTATGATAAGATCAGAAATTAGGCAAATATTATTACTGCATTGGGACAGAACCTTTGCCAGAGTGAAGTTGCTAAACTCATAACTGTTGTAGTAAAAATTAAATGGGTGTTTCTATGCTACCTTTGATCATTCAATTCTCAAATAAAAGACACAAAACTTTTATATTTATGAGCTTTAAAGCACTAGAGCTAGGCAGATATCAACCCTCTGCTATTTTGTCCACCTCCCTATGCTATATTCCTCTTGGGCTTCTTCTACTCCAACTGCCCAGCCCTCATGGCCATGTCCTCACAATATACCTACCCCATGGCATATTCTCTTCTTTTCACCTCTTTTTTTCCCATCCTCATAGTCTCTGCCTCAGACTTCAAGCCCTAGGAACCCAAGCCCCACTTATCTCTCTCCTGCCTAGCTATAGGCTATAGGCATCTTTATTTACAGTAGTATTAAATTAAGGACAAAGTTCCATCACATCACTTGGTGTACATGAGGATTTCCTAGTCACTGAGATATCTAGACCTTGTGGGCCAGTGTTTAGCATTACAGTATATAGTAACAGACCAAAACTCAGCACATAACTGTCCAGGAAATTTACTGTTTTCACATCTCAGTGCCTTGGTTTGCCCTTTATTATGAGAAGTACGCCCTATCACCTTACTCAACCCTTAGATTCTCCATGTAACTCTTTTGGCCAACAAACTGGGGTAGGATTGATAATTTACATGCTACAAGACTGGAGCCCACAAACTTTGCATATAAAACATATCTAAATGAAAACCAAATAAATTCTTTTCAATGGCAGGAATTTTTACAAGGAGATGTTGTGTGATCAGGAAATACATTTTTGGTTGCTACAACTTGTGAGATTCTTGTGGTGTATTCATGCAGAGGCCCAGTGTGCTGTTGCCAACAATTCCATTAAGGCTAGAATGAAATTGTCAATGACAATTTTTCAATCTCAAGTACTGATGTGATGAGAAGTAGAACTCTAGTGAGAAAGTATGCTTGTGAAAGCCTCAGGTCTCCAGGGGAAAGATGAAGGAAAAGACACGTGACCACTAAATCAGACACATATGTATGCCTAAACCAACCTATGCTATCTGAGACTTAATATCAGTCTAATAACTGAGTATGAAGGAAGAGTATTTGTTACAAAGCAATATGAAACAGATCCAACTTTGTAGCAAACAGAAGCTGAATACTGGCTGACAGAGCCATGCTAAACAATTATTATTCACTTCCCACCAGGAGAACACTTATAACTTGTGTCTGTGAAAACACTGAGTTTTAAGGTTTATGTAAAAAATTTATTTTAGCAATGGAAAGATAAAAAACCAACGTATTATTAGTCCAAATATAAACCTAAGATTCAGATTAGAACATGAGATTGCTATTAAATATAATATATAATAAAACTCACAATTGCTACATCCCTTATCATCCAAGTACATCATGAATGTCATAATTATGAGGGGAAAAGAAAAAGCCTCTACCTATAACCAGATCCCTATGTAGGTAGTATTCACAGTATTTGTTTACTTGCATTATTCCATTTTTATCGCTTCTGAATGTCCTATCATTGCTTTACGAATCTAATTTACCTGCGTCAGAGGTGAGCTCAAGTCAGGCTCTGCCTCTGTGATGACAGATGCCATGGACAAACGTCAATAGAATACCTTTAGCAGTTGGGTATAGACGGGGAAGGCTAGATGAAGAAAGATTTGGTGACAACAGATATTATTTTAAAAGGAAAAACTAGATAGTAAATTATTGATCAATACTAGCAAACTGGATAGATAGGAGATTGTTCTTATTCTCATTTATTTTTATTTTCTTTATTTACATTTCAGGTGTTATCCCCTTTCCTAGTTTCCCCTCCGAAACCCCCCTATGCCACCCTTCCCTCCCTGCTCACCAACCCAACCACTCCCACTCCCTGTCTTGGCATTCCCCTACACTAAGACATCGAACCTTCTCAGGACCAAGGGCCTCTCCTCCCATTGATGTCCAACAAGGCCATCCTCACAAGGTCCCCAATGGAGGAGCTAGAGAAAGGACTGAAGGAGCTGAAGGAGCTTGCAACTCCATATGAGGATCAACAATATGAACCAACAAGTAACCCCAGAGCTCCCAGGGAGTAAATCTTATTCTTGTTTTAAGTTGGCTAAAAATACAGTTGGGATTCAAGACCAAAGTCAATAAATAGATTTAACAGACATTTTTCAGGGATCTAGCATTAGAACAGCCCATGTGCATAAATCTGGTAAGATGTATTCTCAGCCTTTGATATGTTGCTCATGAAGATTTGAGCATAGACATGATCACACAGAGTATGTGTTCTGTGATGGGAGAGGCTTAGATCTCTAGGGGATTGAACAGGTGAGTACTCAGTTCAGGTAGAACTGGAACAAAACAGTCCCAACTGCTGCTTCCCGAAGGCTTTATAGCTTCCACAAAGTTGTATGCTTACCTTCTTCCAATGTTATTGTCTACTAATATGTACTTTTCTCTATCACACAGTGAGTAAAATCCTTGAGAACCAAATTACTTTTCTCTCCCATGCTTCTATTCCTGTAACTTCATAGCATTCTTTTGCCATATTGTAGACTACACTTGTGAAATAGTCACAGAATGTGTTACGGTAGTTACAGAAATAACTTGTGTAAGGCAGGAGTTACCTGGAAAGAGTTCTGTTTACAAAGCAGGGCTGAGGACAATGCCTTTAGGTATATATTCACCTTTTATTTTATTTTTAATATATATGAATATTTCACTTGCATGTATGTCTGCAGAAGTCAGAAGAGAATGTTATATTTCAAGGGAGAGAAGTTACACATGTTATAAGTCACCATGTGAGTACTGGAAGTTGACCATGGTTCCTCTACATGTTCTGAGCCCTCTCCCCAGCTCCTTGGGTATGTCATTAATACTCCACATATTGTGTGGTATGCCCATTCACTTTATGCCTCCTTGTTAAAAGGGAGTATAGATGGATGAGAAGTGAAATTCCTAGTCTTCATCACAAATGTTCATCATCAGTGAGGACCTGTGTCTCTGTAAGCATAAGCAGCCTCCAATCCTTTGCTCTGCAGGTTGAGGCTCTTGGCACTTCCAGACTAAGAACACAAGATCTCGATGGTCCTAACCCATGCAGTATGAGGGGGCTTGTGAAGCCAGCTGCCAGCCAGAAAATTCCAGACCAAAATTTAAGGGAAGCATCTCACGTACCTCACAGAAGCTATTGTTTACTAGAGAACATAATTAGCCTTATAGTCAGAGCATCTTCTGAAGCTCCCTGTGTTCTTTCTTTACCTCTGGAAACGCTAACTTCTGAAGTTTAACATTTATTTTTTTCTACATCAACAAAGACAGATTTTGTGAATACTGTTTAAGTATTTCAATGCCTTATCTTGCAACCAAAAATGTACTTCTGAATAATATTTTTCTTTTTAAATTGAAAAGACTTGCTAGAGAGCAATGTGAGTGACACTCACACCTGCTTCCATCCCTTCCATCCCCAAATTCTACTGAAGAGGTCGGGACAGAAAGTCACAGCAGTGAAAATCTGATTTTCTACAGTGAATAAGCTATAGGAAACGCCTTTAGGTAATTTTTATTACACACACACACACACACACACACACACACACACACACACACACACACAATTTTTAATGCAAGTAGTATAAAAAAGTAATGAGTGTGCTCAAAAGTTAAGCTTACAATTAAAAAAAAAGTAAAAAAAAAGTTAAAAGTTATCATTTAAAGCGTCTCATTTAATAATAGATATGAAGGAAATGTCTAAAAAGATTTTTTAAAGATTTANATATATATATATATATATATATATATATATATATATGAATGTTTTTGCTTACATATATGTCTGCAGGAGTCAGAAGGTGGCATCCTATTCCTGATATTGACGTTATGGGATGAAGAACCTACTCCAAAGTCCTTTAAGAGCTTCATAATTTTGACACTGATATTGGGTACAAGAGGATACGTCAGGTTGTCCTATCTCTCTATGGAGAGCAGTTTGTTACATAGTCACAGTCCAGCACTTTGATGCCCTACATAAGCATCATCAGGAAAACTTACTTCTCCCATTCTTCAGGTTGAGTTACAGATCTAGATGTAGATGTGTGTCAAATCCTAACCAGTGGAAAAGAAAAGGCTGCTAGGTTTTTGGGTATCCTGCTTATTCTTATTGAAGAAACAGAAAACAAGGCTGTTTTCTTGGTTACGAGAGCATTGTGGTTTCTGGAAGAATGCTTAAAGCTATTACAAGAAACCCGTGTGCAGAGCGTCCATCGTTAACAGATCACGTAGTGAAGAGCATGCATGGTGCACAGAAGAGGCGCTGCTGTGGGCATCCGAACTCCATGCTGCTGTGTCTGCACTTAGGGCTATGTGAGAAAGGCTTCCTTTGTTAGGTCAGGCTATGTTAACATTTCTGTTATTTGATATTGAAGCTTTCTTAAAATCTTGTGCAGTGTAAGTTGCTAACATGAGTATAAATGCACCATGTAGCTTGTATAGAACGATTTTATCTATCTATCTATCTATCTATCTATCTATCTATCTATCTATCTATCTATCTATCTATCTATCTATTTATTTATTTTGTACAGTACTGGAGTCTGGAGGGCCAAAGTCCTAATGTCACAGCTGATTTTGAAGGGAGCTCTTTTCCAGGCTGCAAAGAGACAGTTTTTTTTTACTGTATCCCCCCCCACAAAGTCCCCCCACTGTGTCACTTCATAAGAACCCACTCTTGTTATTGAAGGCTCCACATCATGAGTAGTTAGCCATCCAAAACCTTTTTAGTGACATGAAATTAGGAATTAGAAACTCAGTAACCGATTTAAGTGGGACACAAAAGGTAAGTGAATCAGTAAGTGATCAGAAGATGATGGGGCACATCGAGTCTCTGAAGACCTTGGCACATCTTCTCCCACTGAGGTCAGACAAGGCACCTCAGTTGGGGGAATGTATTCCATAGATCAGTAGCAGCTTTTGGGATGGCCCATGCTCCAGTTGTTCGGGACCCACATGAAGACCAAGCTGTACATCTGCTGTGTCTGTGAAGGGGTGGGGGGCAGGTCCAGCCCATGCATGCTGTTTGGAGGCTTTGTCTCCGAGAGCTAGCAAGGGTCCAGGTTAGTTGACTCTGTTGGGCTTCCTGTGGAGTCCCTATTCCCTTCAGGGTGTTCAATTCCTCCCCCAGCTCTTCCATAAGAGTTCCTGAGCTCCATCCAGTGTTTGGCTGTGGGTTTCAGTCAGCTGCTGGGTGGAGCCTCTCAGGGGACAGTTATGCTAGACTCCTGCCTGCAAGCATAACAGAGTATCATTAATAATGTCAGGGATTGATGCTTGCCCATGGGATGGGTCTCAAGTTGGGCCTATTGGTTGGACTATTTCCCAGTCTCTGCTCCATCTCCAATCCCTGTGTTTTGTAGACAGAAAAAAGTTGGGGTTGAAAGTTTTGTGGGTGGGTTAGTGTCCCTATTGCTCCAGCGGGGTTCCTGCCTGGCTACAGTTGGTGACCTCATCATGTTCCATCCCCAGCTTAGGACATCCCCTTGATTCTTGGGCATCTCCATTAATCCAGGACTATCTCATCCTGGAGATACCCCCCACCCCATGCTGCAAATTTTCATTCATTCTCATGCCCCTCTTGCCCTCTATCCCCACACTGGATCCTGCACCCCTGGCATTCCCTTCCCTATCTTCCCTCCCACGCAATTCCCTTCCTCTATCTGCCTCCTATGGCCATTTACTCTGTTACCGATGTGCCAGGAATTGAATGACTACAGGGAATAGCTACAAACATTCATTCAAATTTTTGTTTCCCATTGGAAATGATACCAATTCCTATTCAGCTGCCACTGTGGTTCAACCACAGAGCAATTTTGGAATGTTATGATGAGTTGATACTCCCTGGTACTCTGGCTAGGTTCCTAAGGGAAAAAATGGTAAGTTTAGCTGATGCTGGTTTATGACACTATGAGTTATTATCATACATGGGGCCATGTAATTAAATGAGGGATAACCAAAAAATTGGCATAGAAGTTTCTGGATGACCAATGACAAAATAATTCAAAATTAAGCACATAATGAATTCGAGGTACTTCTGATAGTTTTTGCCTATACTATGCCTAGCACCTTCTTTACACAATATGCATATTGCACTATACATGGCACCATGAGAGGCGAGGCCAGCAAATGCTGTTGCTGAGACTTTAACTCAGGTTTGAGGCTCCTGATGGTAGGAATTTCGGTGTTTTTACTGTACTTAAAAAGGATTTTACTGTACTTAAAAAGGATTTGGTATCAAATACCAGACAAGATTTAGTTCTTTACGTAAAAATAAACAAGTGCACCCATCTTATAATTATATAAATTTACTTTGTATTTAATAAGTGATCAAATTAGGTGCATAAATCATATTAAAATGAACTTCATGGCTTATCCTTAAATATTAGACTTGTATCTTTATTTTAGATGCTTATTAACATTTTTTAGATGAAAAGAAGTAGATAGGAGAAAATTTAAAAAGTTGTAACTGGACTGGAGACATGGTTCAGCTGTCTGCAGTGTTCAGAGCTGCTGTAGGGATCTAGGCTCAGTTCCCAGAACCTATGTGGCAACCTGCAGCTGTCTGCAGTGTTCACAGCTGCTGTAGGGATCTAGGCTCAGTTCCCAGAACCTATGTGGCAACCTGCAGCTTGCAGCTCTGGTTCTAAGAAATCTGACACTCCCTTCTGACCTCCATGGGCTCACATACACTAAGGTAGACACCAACCGTCACATAAATAAATAATAACAAATCTTAAAAATATCGATGGTCTCAACTATTTATATAAAAAAACAGTGACTTTAAAGAAAGTTATTTATGTCTTTGAATTCTAATAAAATTCACTGATAATTAGAAAAGTCAAATTCTGTATGTAACTCAAGCTGATTCAAATAGGAACAGTCAGGCAGAATTCATTCTAGGGCCTTAGTCATTCTGTTTGGGAACCAGCCAGTTCTGGGGTAAAGATCGGATGATTTCTGATGTATCCTAGTGAAAGCAATTGTTTTCAAGGTAGAAATGACTGGTTTATGACCACCACGGAAGGGAAAGTCAGAAGTATATCACCAGGAATGTACACTTCTATATTTAAAGATCATATATAGTCAAAATCTTAATTGTGGATTAGAGGCCAAGTACAGTATGCCTAATAGATTTTTAAGAGAACATTGCTTTCCTCTGAAAACACAGTGGTAAAAACTTCAGCAACTTAAAGTTGTTTCTCTCCATGGCCTGTCTGTATACCATTCATGTCAGGCCTGACATTCAGGAAGAAAGCAGGCTTTTTGTGTATATGCAAGGAAAAGCAATGCAGCAGAAACATTAAGAAATTAAGAAATGTGCTTGTGTCTCTGGATGGAGCATGTGGTTTTGGTTTTGGTTTTTGCCTTTTTTTTATTGCTCTAACTGACTGACTGACTGACAGAATATGGGCATATATACATGCATATACACATATTTATGGTTTAGAATAACAAATCATAGTCAATTTCTCATTTTCCTTTTTTTTATTTTTTGAATTGGAGATTCTACTATCATTTGCTTTCTCTTATTGGTTATTTCTGGTTCACCATGGGTTTCTGGGAGCCATATCTTCTCCTAATGGATGACAAGTAGGTCAGAAGCTTGATACTCAAAACTGGGTACTGAAAAGATTTCTTTATCGTCTTCTTCAGAACAGATGTGAAAATGTTCATGTAGCTGCCCATGCTTTTTGATATAAGTATAGATGTTGTTTTAGCAAGAAGATAGACATTGGAAGTCTTCATGGCTGTTTTTTTTCTTACATCTTTATACCACAATACAAGAGCAAGACAATAATCCCATTCATATCCTTGGTCACGTGTAGGCTGGAAAATGCCAGGGCCTACTTCTGGATGATGTTACTATGTACTGAAGTGTGCCCTAGACAATCCATGTGAGTAAGCATGGCTGTATGGCAGAGAAAACAAAACCAAAGGAAACACAGAGAGGGGTAGACACTAGGGCAGGATTTACTGGGGAGTTGGTTTCTGACACTTTATCAAAACCCAAACCAAAGGAATCATTAATAAAATGTAGTTTGAATTTGTAGTCTCATAACATCTCCTTAATACTTCATTTCTGATCCCACAGTGTAATAGTTGAAAAATTTATATAATGCTGTGGTAAAATCAAGACAAGTTTTGCCATCTGAGGCCTCTCATATGACAATACTTTGATGAAGTAGAAGAATCTCTTTAAATAAAGCAACAAAATGTAGAGATGGTGAAAAATGGTAGGACTCTGTTGGGACTATGACGTAAGTAACAAGAGCCATTGTTTCTAATGTCAAAAGGAGTATTCCTCACAAGTGAATTTACCACAAGCAAAACCTTCATCATTTTATCTATCTATCTCGATCTATTTATTTTGGTTTTCGAGACAGGGTTTCTCTGTATAGTCCTGCCTGGAATGTTCTGGAACTCACTCTGTAGACAAGGCTGGTCTCAAACTCAGAAATCTGCCTGCCTCTGCCTCCCAAGTGCTAGGATTAAAGGCACGCTCCACCACTGTCTGGCAGCTTCAGCATTTTTTATTTGAACAAAAATAATATAAATAAATAATAACACATCTATTAGTAGCTCATAAGATCAGGAGAATTCAAGAAAAATTCACTAATAGATAGAATTTCAGGTGCAGTAAATAGGAAGTATTAGATTCAAATTCATGATACAAAAGGTTTACTGGCATATACCTACATAGCTCTGACATAAGGTATACAAAACTGTATAACTGTGGGGGAATGAGTCAAATGTAATGGATATATTAAAGAGATAGAAGAACTTAGGGGCACAATATTTTTGAAATAAAGATGTCATAGCTAAAATAATATGTGAAAATTTTCATATATAGCTATATTCAGTAGGTAATTATATAATGTGTAAGCATCAATGTATATTAAAAATAAGTCCAATTTATACTTACATTAGACCTCTAGACAAGACTAGTTTCTAGAAAACAATAGAGTAAAATTTACTATTATTTGCTATCTTTAAATAGCCAAAATGATTTTTGTGAATGTTGAAGAGGTGTGTTGAAATAAAATCCTCCAAAGTATTTGCATTTACTAAAATTCTCTTCAGCAATGCTACTACACAGAATCTACAATAGGGTTTTACAATAAAAATGATGATCATAATAATATATCAAGGGCTGACTTAGATGGTCTTTAAAAAATCTTTAAAAAAATCACAGTGGAATAGAAAGTTTATAATCTAAAAATATATGTGAAAAGGAAAACTAATAACTATATTATAAGAATAAAAGATAAAGGGGGTTTTGATACATATTTAATATTCTAAGCCTCTAGGATTACTTAAATAGCAATGAAAATTTGGTGTTAAAACTAATCATATAAGATTATATTAAAAAGAGTCTGTATGGTGGAATGAGTTTTTAAAAGACACTAACCTTTATTGGTTGAATTATACCACAGAAGCTAGTAATATTGTGGGAAAATAAGAAATTGTAAACAAGTAGTTATAGAAATAAAACTCTATGCCCCAGTATAAGGGAATGCCAGAGCCAGGAAGTGAGAGTGGGTGGGTTGAGGAGCAGGGGTAGGGGGAAGGTATAGAGGATTTTTGGAGAGGAATCTAGGAAAGGAATGTAAATGACAAAACATCTAATAAAAAATTGTGAAAAAATAATAAAATGAAGCTTGTAAGGCAAAAAAAGAAAGAAAGAAAGAAAAAGAAAAAGAAAAGAAAACAGTAAGTCTCTTTAAGTAACTAAAACCAAAAATGCTACTTTTTGTGTTGTTTTGAAATAACAGATAATTGAATGCTTAGGATCACAAATAAAGTTAAAATTTTAAACACATGCCATCTAAATTCCTACAGAAGTTATAGACAAATAAATTTAACTCCCATAGCCCAAACTAAAACAGAATAGAAATGTAAAACAAAACAAATACTTCTTTTGTTTTTAGAGACAGAATCTTGCTATGTAGTCTAGGCTGTTCTTGAACTGCTAGTGGCCTCTTGCTTCAGTGTTCTTTGTTCTAGGATTCCACGTGTATGCTACTATATCCAGATCAAAAAGGTTTGAAATAAAGAAATACACAGCACGAAGATAATAATATCCAAATAAAAACATATCACTTACATTTAATTGTTTTTCAAATTAAATATGAAAAGTAATATAAAGTGAGAATATTTTATAAACTTTGATTTAGTTCCAAAACAAAATGTAGCCTAAACCTCCTGTATTATTTCTGTATATAAGATCTTTCTGGATCTTATATATAGTTTTGGGGTGGAGTGTGTCTGACAGCAGATGATTCCTATTGGCTTGGCTTGAGATGCCTCACCTACATAAGGAGGGACTTGTGGGCACTGTCCCCACATGACTGATGGCCACAATTCTCTCTATGGGGGGATGTGGATAAGTGACAGGGAGTTGGGAGTAGACGAAGCTCCTATCATCTGTTCAGGGTACAGGGGGCTTCAAGCTCTAGTTGGACCTTACCAGGCTTTTTCTCACTGTTCAGACCCAATTGTGGTCCTTTTCTTTTTATGAAGGAAAGGTGTCATCAGAATAACTGTCCCCTATGTCAGGGACAGTTTAATTATTGAACTAAGACCTAATTAGTAGTGATCTTTGCAATGCTACTCATCTGCTGCTTTAGAAATTGGATAAGGCAGGGTGCCAAAAGAAGCAAGGCTCCAATGGCTAGTGTGGGGACAAGGAAGGAAAAAGCCAAGCTACCAAGGGGTTAGAGTTCCAAAGGGTAAGTGTGTTGGAAGCATAGTGTGCCTGGAGGTTTCCTCGGAACTCTGAACATTTGTACATCTTATTCTACCAGCCCAAATTCATTGACATAGAAGCAACATTCCTTCCAGAGCAAACACATGTCTCTCTCTGTTCAACAGTCAGCAAGTCCAGGGCTTTCGAATTTTGGAGAACAACTCCTGATAAGGAGGTTATCTGAAACTGAAAAGATTCAATGCTGTCTCTGCAGTGGAGGCCATTGCCTGGTCAAGCTTGCACTGGAAGTCACTGGTCAGACATGTTTGGACATGGGCCACTCCAATGGTTCCTTATGCCCAGTGAGACAGCAAGGCCCAGTTCAACCAATGAGCAGAGGGATGAAGATCTCTCTCTCTCTCTCTCTCTCTCTCTCTCTCTCTCTC
>NC_034593.1:4319765-4329398 GCF_900095145.1 Mus pahari | reverse complement strand
TCTCTCTCTCTCTCTCTCTCTCTCTCTCTCTCTCTCTCTCTCTCTCTCTCTCTCAGCTTCCTCCCATCTGCAAGGTGAGTTTGTCAGGTTCATAGAAATAAACCTGGGAAACAAGTATCATGGGGGTGCAGGAACCTTGGGAAGGCTGTACAAACACCTGTAGTGCCTTTGCACCAGAGGAGATGGTGTTGTCATGGGCACATGTAAGATGGGGTTTCGAGGAGGGACCTACAAGGCAAAGGTTGAAGAGAGGAATATCTTGTGCTTTCCTAGTGGGTAAGGCTCCATGGAGCTCATGAAAGAAAATGTTAATGGGAATGACTGTTAATAATGGTTGGGAGAGAGAAGCCCAGAAAAAGCATTGGGAGGAGTTGCTGTGGGTGGTTAAGGCAAGAAGGTCAGCTGCATATTGGGTGTACTGTAGCTAGGAAAGGGTAGCTTGGAGTTCCTTCTGAGTTTGATTTTCCTGTTGAAGAATATTAACACGGATAAAGACTAATTTGGAGGTGGGAACAAGTTCACGGAAGACATGTTAGGTCAGCTCTGGTATATTTGGCATAGCCATTGGGGTAGAGTTTACCCATAACTCCAGTTTGCCAATGCTCATCCCATGGATTGCTGATGGAAAGCTGAAAGAGAGTTTTAAGGTTGGTGAGCGTGGTGGTGCCTCAGCTGGTGGATTCCATTTGGTAACTTTAATATCTGCAACCTTGTATGTGGAGACCTCCTAGAGAGGTAGAGGAAAGGGCCGAGGGTAGTGGAGATGTAATTGGGTGTAGGGGGATCTCTATCCTGGTCTGACATCCTTCAAGTGGGCAATCTTGAGGTCCTATAACTTTACTGTATTTGTTGTAGGTTTCCCCAATGAAGAACCCCAGTGGTAGGTGTTGGGAAGGCTAAGGAGAGCCTGGGCAGTAGCCGAGTTAGTATGAATAATTATAAAAACAGCCAAGAGAATAGAGGGGAAGGGAGCTTGTGGAGGGCACATGGCAACAATCACCAGGTCATGAATATATCCTTCCAGGAGACCTTGCTGTCTCTCTGGATGTGGCATTCCTCTGTCTCCTCCTCTTCCTCTTGATCTGCCAGTGAGAGGTGGGCCATCTCCTTGATTGGTTGTGGTGGTGTCAGACATTTTTGGCAGGAACCAGGCTGGTCCTGTGAAAACACAAGCAAACCCCCCTCTCAGTTTTAAAGAGAGGGTCTGGTCCCTTCCAAATTCCATCCAAAGGGCCACACCATCATACTAGGGCGGGGAGCTAACTTGGATGTGTGCCGATAGTCAGAGATGGGAAGGTGCGGAGGGTGTATATAGATGTTAAATGTGCTTCAGTATTCTCAGAGCCATCATTAATTGTACATGGGGGGGGAAGTGGTTGCCTTTTGTTTTAGAAGTTGGGAAGAGGGTTTGATGTGTTCTTTCTATTATTCCTTGGCCCTAAGGATTGTGGTGAAACCCTGTATGGTGGAAAATTTCCCAGTGTGTGCAAGAGGTTTTGAACTGAGAGCTAGTGAAGGCAGTTTTTGTCTGCTGAGGGATGACCATGATGGTAAAGGTGGAGAACAAATGGTGGATTAACCTTTTTTTTTTTTTTTTTGAGTTTTCACTTGTTTTGGCTGTAGCCCATATAAAATGCAATTACGCGTCTATGGTGACAAAAACATATTTCTGTCTATCAAATTGAGGAATGTGAGTGACATCAATTTGCCATAAGGCTTTGCATTCGAGGCCTCGGGGATTGGAGCACATTGTTTGTAAAGCTAAGGTGGTAATAAGGGATGCATTAGAGAAGCACAGTTTTATTATCCTTTGAAGTTGAACAAGGGGGAGGGGGAAGTAGGCATGAAGCCCCTTTATATTTTTGTGTGTATGATTGGTCTGCTTGCTCAGTGGAGGCTATGAATGTTCCTGTTGAGAAAATTTTGTCCTTGAGTTCATTTCCCTCAGATATGGGCTCTGGCAGGAGTCTGTGAGATCTGACGTGCTGGATGTAGATGGGGGAGGCTCTTTCCTGTAAGAAAGTGGAAACCTGTATGAGTAGAGGGGAAAGTGGGTTGGCATCCAGTTTGACAAAAGATCTTGAAAGACAAGGAAGCAAATTGACAGCACATACACTATCTGAATGGAGGTTAAAGGGGTACCTGCCTTCTTTTAGAGCTAGATAGATGGCATGTGATTCTTTATATTGGGGGAAGTGATGGAGCATCTCTCTCAATCAGAGAATAGGGGGTTTATCTTCAGGGGAGTATATTACTGCTACAGTTTCTTTCTTTCCCCATCGCTAAATATTAAGGGGATCCTACTATGGGTTTTTGTGAAAAGTTTGGTGGCAGCCACCACAAGAGAGGGAGGGCAGAGGCCCATTTTTCATCAGGATAATGGTTGTCAGTTTGTCCGGGGAATCCTAGTAAACAATCAAAGCAAAGTAGGAGTGATTTTTGATTAGCCATAGAATATTTGAGAGGAAGAAGGGGGGTGACAAGAACTTCAGGTTCTTCTCCTAGGGTTTGTAGGACCCTATCCCTGCCATTTCAAATCACATGAGCAAGTGCACCCACCTCATTTAAAATTCAGTGTGCCACCCACTGGGGTGTGTAGCCATTACAGCACCCCCTGGGCTTGGTAAAGGGCTCCCACAAGTGTAGGGGAGGAATTAAAGATAAGGAGGTCTGTGGGTATTATTGGGTTATACCTAGCAAAAGCCATATCTTTTAGAGCTGCACTGGCAGAATTTAGAGCTTGGATTGCTTCCGGGGACAGTGTCCTAAGGAGGGGGGCCTTTTTTCTCCTTTTAGGAGGTTAAACAGGGGTTGAAAGGTGCTTGTGGGAAGGGGAGCCAGGGTCAAGGCCAATTATGCTTACCCAAAAAAACTCTGGAGGGAGGCAAGAATTAATTTTTGAGGAAGGAAAGGTTAGGTTTGAGGGGTGTATTGAAGCAAAGGAGATCTTGTGTACTGGCTGGTTTTGTGTATCAACTCGACACAAGTGGAGTTATCACAGAGAAAGGAGCCTCAGTTGAAAAAAATGCCTCCATGAGATCCATTTGTAAGGCATTTTCTCAATTAGTGATCGAGGGGGGGAGGGAGCCTAGCCCATTGTGGGTGGTGCCATCCCTAGGCTGGTAGCCTTGGGTTCTATAAGAGACCAAGCTGAGCAAGCCAGGAGAAGCAATATGTTTTAATGCAGTGGCTTCAGCCTCCAGACAAATGGTTAGTCTGTTAGCCATTCCCTGTGGGATTACAGTCCATTCATATCATAAGACTGGGCCAGAGTTGTCAATGGAAAGAACTGAGAATGCAAAGTGTTCACAGTCTTAGGGGTAGAGAGGGATAGGAAAAAAGCAGACTTTTATGTTTATTGCTAATAGGGGGACATTGGCAGGGATGACTGAGATGTGGGACAGCCCCCTTTGGGGAGACTCCCAGACTCTTGCCCTGACCTACATTGCTAAAAACAAGGGTCTCAAGGGAGGGAGGGAGAATGGATGGAATGAGAGACTCGAAGGAAGGAGACCAGACTGAGATCTGTTAAGCCTCATTTATTTTCAAAAACACTCAGCTTATAAAGCTACAAACCACAATTACAAAGTGGAATTCATTGCTTAAGTACAAGACAATGTAGATGGAAAGTGCTTAGCAACCAGGTGAGTAAAAGGAAGGTTCTAACCACAAGGGCTCATGGCTGGAAGGTTCCAACCACAGGATTTCTCAACTATACTCTGGGAGCAGAAAAGCAAATCTCTTAAAAGTAGAAGTTAGAAATAATAATTGTAAAATAAGTAATGGCCCAGGGACAAGATAAAGATCAGGCCCCAACAGACTCTCATGATTTTGTTAATTGCCCTTATACTTTTGTAATAGTCTCCACCCCCTTACCCTGAGCTCTTTTGTTAGAGTGGACACAGGGTGTTCCATGGACTGCAGGAGGGGGCAGATGTGTTGTAACAGAAGCTGTTTTTCTACCAACTGTGTAAGGGCTCTAAGCTTCTCTCTTGATAGAGACCACTGTGGAACTCAGATGGCTACATTGGAGAGCCAGTCAAGGCAGGGAATATCAAATCTAATAGTGGCTCTTAGTATTGAGGGTGGTTTGGAAGAGTTTTTATGGTCTCCTTGGGATTAACGTTCTTTATAGGTAATGTCCTCTATGTTGATGTGGTCTCTTTATGGCTGGGTGGTAAACACTACCTCTAGGGCTTGTAAGATATCTCTCAATAGAAGATTGGTGGCTACTTGAGTTACCAGGGGGCATATGAGGTGGGTAGCTCCATCAGGCTCCTCCCACCTGTAGGCCTGTTTTGTGATAAATGTGTGAGATATACTCCTATACATAGGAGCTGGGGCCCAGAGATCAGTGGCCAGTAGTGTAGGATCTCTTGTCTTAAGATTGTATTGTCTGTTCCTACCATCCCTTCAGGGTCTCCAGGGCTTCAAACCTTAGCTCAACCTAAGCAGGCTTCCTCTCACATTCCACCACTCCAATAAAATAATCTTATGATTTATTTGCTTGAAGCAAGGAACCTAGCCTAACTGGCTACTGAGAGGTTTCACCCAACAACGGATGGAGACAGATGCAGAGACCTACAACAAAGCTTCAGGCAGAGCCTGGAGAGTCTTGTGGAAGAGTAGGGGGTAAAAAGGAAGAAGCCCGAGGGGTCAAGGGCACCGCAAGGAGACCCAGAGAGTTAACTACCCTACAGAACCTGTGTCACCAACAGGAGCATGCAGGAGCTGGCCCTAGACTCTCCTGTACACTTAGAGCAAATGTGCAGCTTGGTTTTCATGTGGGTCCCCTAAATAAGTGGTGAGGGGACTATTGTGGTCTATGTTCCCTGCCACTGGATCCCCCTCCCCTTACCTTGACTTCTTGGTTGGGCCCCAGTGGGGAGGATGTACCTAGTCCTGCTGGGATTAGATTTCCCAAGGTAGAGTGGAGCAGGCAATGAGAAGAAGGGATTTGCAGGGGTGGGACTTGGGAGAGACTATAAACTCACGGAATTAGGTGCAAGCAAACAAAATCTATTTTTACTCTTTATAAGCTGTATTTTTTTTTTTTTTTTTGAGTAGGCTTTATGCTTAAAAAATTACTTATTGGGATTTACCTGAAGAGGTCAGCTCAGAAACTTTGGAAAATTCCACCAGACCCCTCCCCTCCTAGAAGAGAAAGGTCAAGGAGCACTTAGGCACCCCTCCCCTCCAGAAGGGAGAGGTTTAATTACATTCCTCAGATCACAGGGAAGGGGAAACCAACCATCAGCCACCTGTGGGTGGGGGAGGCCCAGAGTATTAGATATATTTCACAGAGCAGACTGACCATTGGCCACCTACAGACAAGGAAAGCCCTTAGGGCCTCATTCCCTTAAGCCTAATCAGTTTAAAAGTTACACTGTTCTTCCAATAACATTGTGCCTAATGGCTGCTGCCCTGAATACTGTATAAAAACTCACTGAATGGGCAACTCTGGGAAGTTCTCTCTCTCCTTCATGTGCAGGGCAAATCTAGCATGCTGGAACAATAAAATTCCTCTTACTTTTGCATCGATCCCCAGCTCTGCATTGTTCACTCGAGGTGGAGGTGGGGTCTCCAGTAAGTTAAGGTTAGCCACTGTCTTACACTACCCATGTGGCATTTGATAGCATTTTGGCAGATCTCAAAGAACTACTTTAGGACAATTATGGGGACAATTGTCAAGAATTTGGATACCTTGAGTCATCAAGAAATATTACCTGAAAGATTTTTAAAGTTTGATAGGCATCTTCCTCAAATGTTTTGATCTCTGTATTATTTAAATTATTTACCTATAATATTGTTTTACAAATTCTTATGTTTTTATATAGATGATTTGCAATTTTCTTAATTTTCTACTTATTTAAAATACACAATGCTTTTCCTGTCTAGATACTTATAAAATAAAATACCTCTAAAATAATTCTCTAGTCATTATTTTTTGGGAAGGAAATTTGAGACAAATGTGAACTAATCTACCTCATCATCAAAGTGTTAGCTGAAGTGATACATTGTTGTAAGGAGAATTTTCCCATCGTGATACATTGTTGTAAGTAGAATTTTCCCATCCTGGTATACCTTGTCACACAGAAACTGGCCTTGCTGATCTCTTCCGAGATAACCAGGAATTTTTTTCTTACTGTACCTATTCTATTTAACTTGGAAAAGGTGATATAGTTCTGAGGATGCCAGTTAATTGGAAAATGTAAAAGAAATAGACAATTTTCTCAATATATCCCACTTACCAAAGCTAAATGAAAATCATATAAGCAATTTAAACAAATGAAATAAAAGCAGTCATGAAAAGTCACTCAAGCAACAAAACAAAATAAGACAAACAAAACAACTAGGGCCTGTTAGCACCAGGATACTCCAAGCCCTGGCCTAACCATGTGACCCTTGACCTGTGTTGCCAGGACAACGACCTTCAATCCCACAATCCACTTGGCTCAGTTCCTGCCCTCACTGGTGTGACGTCATTTTCTGTATAAAATAGGAAGCCACCCCCTCCTAACTCTCTTCTCTTCTTCTCCTCCTCTTTCTTCTCTCCCCCCCTTTCTCTCTCTCTCCTCTTCTCTACCCTTCTACCTGCTTGGCTGCCCCCCCCCATTCCCTTATAATAAACCTCTCTCATGTGGAACACCTTGGCCTGGTCTGCTGCTTGGTTTATTCGCCCAAAATATAAAAGGGCCTACAAGGTCAGCTTCATTTCTTTTACCCAAAAACCTACCCAGCAAGTAGCAGGGATTCGTGGACTGCCTCTCCGTACAAATGAAGCATCCACAGAGCTTTTAATTCTAGTCAATTATTTTCATTTACCCTGAAAACTCCTTCCCAATTTCCAGGGTCCATATACAACCCTGGTTCCTGCCAATAAAGTGTGTGCATACAACCACACCTCAATAAAGGTATTCACACAAGTTAAGATTGTCTAAGAGAGCTGTTTCATTGAAGACTTCTGGAGAAAGCCTTCATCTAAAAGAACTGTAACAGTAAGACCCTCAGACAAGCCCTCACCCCTTCCCCTGTACTCACTCCCAGCCAGATCAGTATCCTGCAGAACCCCACAGGTTCCAGACCCCCACTTCATCCCTCTAGCCTTGTGTGCCCTAGCCTCTGGACATCTTATGAGGGAGGAAGCAGAAGTCAAGGACCCACAGTCAGACCCCCCAAAGTGCAAATCACATTCCCCATTACCTCTGTACTCAATCTTTAAGACGGTATTGACAGGTGAGTTCCATACCCCTTGTTCAGAACCAAGAACCCAAATAAACCTGAAAGTGCCCCAACTGATATCTCATTACAGTAACAAAACCAGGCAGATATGGTGAGCAGTAAGTATTTTCAGTTCCATGGGTAAGCAATTAGGAGTGAAATTGATACATGGTAGGTTAAATTTGTCTTTCTGGGTCTGTATTACATCAATTAGGATGATTTTTCGAGTTCCATCCATTTATCTGCCACTTAAGTTCATAGACCTTCACACTCAAGTAAATTTGACATGGTTTTATGAAGTAATGTTTAATATTAGTTTTTATTTCTCTTTCCAGTTAAATTTGTAGTCTTTCCTCATGTAATTAAATGAATAGCTCTGATTTTATAACTATTATGCAGTCTTCTTATTAAAGCTTTTATTACAAAGAGGCACAAGCATCCTGACACCAGGCAAGCATTTTTGTTTCAATCTGTGAAGCATTAATTTAATAAAAACATATGGCCATATGAGAATAGCTATGAAATTTTATGTTGTAGATGGAACATGCCCTCCTGCCCCCCCCCATGGCTCAAGGCCCCATATGTTCCACTCTACATATGTGCTGCACCTCTGTGAGCTAGCCATCACCCTAGACAATCATTTTCCTCTAATATATAATACATAGGCAGTCTACCTTCCTGTCAACTTTGATGAAATACATGTAGCAGTCATAGTTGCTCAATCAATGATTTGCAAAATCAATGAATACTTCCAGGGCCAGAGTAGCACACATTTCCCTTGATGACTTTGAAATGTGCTGCCTTTCAAATGACATCAAGCCAGGCAACAACTCTTGTTACAGAATCCCAGAGGGCAGTGACCCCGATTTATCAGTGACACACAAGAATCAAGACAACCTGTTTATGAAAGCCACTAAGCAGTGTAGTCACTCATTAACATTTTCTTAGGTGATCAGTCACGTTTTCCATTCTTAACAAGTGGTAAATGTTTTAACATCTCTGATTTTCATATAATAGAAAATTGATTAAGGATTTATTTTCAGTTTTAAGAAATAAGAGATTTCTCAGCTGGGCATGGTGATGCATGCCTTTTATTCCAGCATCCAAACAGGCAGAGGCTTTCTGTGAGTTAGAGACCAACCTAGTCTACATAGAGAGTTCCAGGATAGTCAAGGCTACAAAGAGGACACCTGTCTTGAAAAATAAAGATACAAACAAACAAACAAAAATTTCCTAAGCAAAGAAGAAAGACAATATTATCAGCAGACCACCTATACCCCAGTAACAGATAACTAGTTTGAAAGAAAGGGCTCTTCTTTTTTTTTTAATTAGATATTCTCTTCATTTACATTTCAAATGCTATCCCAAAAGTCCCCTATACCTTCCCCCTGCCCTGCTCCCCTACCCACTCACTCCCACTTCTAGGCCCAGGCCTTCCCCTGTGCTGGGTCACATAAAGTTTGCAAGACCAAGGGGCCTCTCTTCCCAATGATGGCTGATTAGGCCATCTTCTGCTGCATATGCAGCTTGAGACTTGAGCTGTGGGAGTACTAATTAGTTCATATTGTTGTTCCATCTATAGGGTTGCAGATCCCTTCAGCTCCTTGGGTACTTTCTCTAAAGAGCTCTTCTTGATTTGTCTCTTTTCTTATAGTTTCCTCCTTTCATGTAGAGTTGCTGCTGAATATGAGATGAGACTGTGTATATGACATGAATGGAACTTGAAGTGTAACCAGCTAGTTTAATGCTGAAATGACTTCAGTAACAGTATTCAGGTTGTGAAATGTCAGTCAGCAAAATGACCAAAGTTGTCACAATAAAGAGAGGACTTTCTTTGAATGACAAAATAAAAACTTCTGCTCTTTTCTCTGATTCTAATTAAAAATAACTCATTTCTAAAGTCTTTACTAATTTTTCATGAAAATGTTCATGAAATACAACAGAAGGGGGACCATTCAAGTCTGGGTCATCGAATGATATTCACATTCTCTATTTCAGCTGGATATTTCTGTTTTATGTACATTTCAGAACTAGTGCTAGCACTGAAGCTAAAGCTATTATGCTGGAAATGTCAAGAGTTTGGAAGCATCCTGAACAGAAAGTAACTAAAAAGCACTGATGTACTGTGGGCACATCAGATGGGCATGGATGTGCATGGGACTTCCAGGCAGTGGTGTTCCAGTTTACAGGGATCTCTGTTTGTTCTGTTACTTCTTAGACTCATCCAAGGAAAATACACATTTGTAATAACTGCTTCTTAAAGACAGATTAAGAAAATTTGAGAGCATCAGTGACATTTTCACAGCTCATTAAACTAGTGCCTACATAGAGCATTCTCGTGTCTTTGGTACAGCATGATACTCTGTATGCTACCAAAAAAAAAAAAAAAAAAAAAAAAAAAAAAAAAAAAAA
>NC_034593.1:4297312-4318350 GCF_900095145.1 Mus pahari | reverse complement strand
AAAAAAAAAAAAAAAAAAAAAAAACAATTTACCAATTTACAACACAAACAGATGTCTCAAATGATTTAAGTGGAATAAGCTAGATTCAAAAGCTTCACAGTACATGTAGCCTTTGAAAATGCAATACAAATATGGACCAAAGCAAGTTATACTGAAAGAGTAGACAATGTCCAGGAGACATAACCAGTTGAAAGGGCTGTATTGAACTTTCTGGATTATAAAGGTGTTAGCTATCTTGCATGGATCAAAGATTTTACTTTATTTTTTTATTATAGTCAAATGTATATGCCTGCATAAATACAAAAGCTTACAGATGGTAGAAGAGGGCATATGGGCCTTTGAAGCTGGAGGCAAGGGGAATGAGAGCTGCCTGATATGGTAGCTAGGGACAGAACCCAGCTACTCTGCAGTATGTGCTGTTACCATTGAGCCATCACTTCTTCCTCTCTTGTTCAGTGAGAGAAGATAATTTCACAGGCACACATGACTGTCAAAAAGTACCCAAGCAAGCATAACAGCTATGCGAAGTTTTTCTTATATTCTTTTATTTCAATTTGCAAAACAAACAAAACAAAACAAAACAAACAACCAACCATGTAGTTAGAAGCCACTAGCAAGTGCTTGAGTAAACTTTTAGATAACACCTTGTGAGAGCTTTCTCTGCACCTTTTTCTTTAGAGATACTGTTAAAGTGTTTTTCTCAACATATGTATCCAGTGATCATTTCACTATTCCATATGTAGATATGTTCTAGACAACCATCCAGGTAATAGAGTCTCTTTTTGGCTCCAAAGCTAAGGATTCTGACATTCAGCCTGCAGTGCCAACCTGCTTCACCTTCTGTCACTGGCTCTTGCAAAGCCTTTATTCGTTTCTAACACAAACCACCATTGTCAGTTTATAGGCATCTTCACTTAGTCTTGTATAGTGTTGCTGAGCATGGCAGCTAGGGTTTACCTATGTGTATTTTAGTATTGCTAAATTATAGAATAGGCCAGTGCTTTGCCTTTCATTTATAGACATTGTAAAATTTGAATTCTTAGTATCGAGCTTGCAACACTTTATACAGATTAGATATGTCTATGGTTTAGAACAGAATATATATCCTGTGATACATGTTTGTTAAATATTAATAGTTAAATATCTTTATTTCTGCTTCTATGGCATAATTGCTTCCTTCCTCTCAGTTCAGATCCTTTTAATAAATTGTCATAGCTCAACTCCTCTGCTCTCCCAAGAAGAGCTTGTGAATAAGTCACACATGACTTCAGAACCTTTCATACATAAATGTTTTAGAGCAATTTCTTATTGTTAATGCAACTGTTAGTTTATAGATATTTCTTCCACACTATTTGTAAGCCTTTCTGTGTCAGGAATCTTATTCATCTTAAAAGGTATTTTTGCAAGTCCTCTGTGCACCTTCCCTGTCAGAGTTGAACTTGCCTCCTGGGAGTGGTCTGACCTGGGGACTCGGGCTCAGGGAAGATTGCCATTTTCTCTCCAGTGTCTCTCTAAGGTGGGTCCACTCAGGAGAACACAGGCCACAGAGGCAAAGGAGCTTCTGGGACAAGGTCCTTCGGGCATACATCTGTAGCCAAGAGGTGGGGCTATTCCGCAGCCCTCTGTGCACTGGACTTGCCAGGAGATAGCTGGTCTCCCAGGAGTGCTGACACAGGCTTACAGACTTACAGGAGGAACAAGTTCCAGACAGAGAAAACAAGAACATCTAACACTAGAGATTACTAGATAGTGAAAGGCAAATGCAGGAAACTTACCAAGAGAAAGCAAGAGAACTTGGCATCATCAGAACACAGTATTCCCACCACAGTGGGTCCTGGATACCTCAACACACTGGAAAAGCAAGATTCAGATTTAAAAATCATATCTCATGATGCTGGTAGAGGATTTTAAGAAGGATATTAATAACCCCCTTGAAGAAATAGAGGAAAACACATGTAAGCAGGTAGAAGCCCTTAAAGAGGAAACATAAAAATCCCTTAAAGATTTACAGGAGAACACAGGTAAACAGGAAGAAGTCCTTAAAGAAGAAACANAAAAATCCCTTAAAGATTTACAGGAAAACACAACCAAACAGGTTATGGAATTGAACAAAACCATCCTGGATCTAAAAATTGAAGTAGAAACAATAAGGAAATCATAAAGGGGGACAACTCTGGAGATAGAAAACCTAGGAAAGAGATCAGGAAGCATAGATGTGAGCATCACCAACAGAATACAATAGAAGAGACAATCTCAGGCACAGAAGATACCATAGAAAACATTGACAAATCAAAGAAAATGCAAAATGCTAAAAGATCCTAACTCAAAACATCCAGGAAATTCAGGATACAATGAGAAGACCAAATCTAAGGATAATAGGAGTAGATGAGAATGAAGATTTTCAACTTAAAGGGCCAGTAAATATCTTCAACAAAACTATAGAAGTAAACATTCTTAACCTAAAGAAAGAGATGTCCATTAACATACAAGAAGCCTTAGAACTCCAAATAGACTGGATCAGAAAAGATATTCCTCCTGACACATAATAATCAAAACGCCAAATGCACTAAACAAAGAATATTAAAAGCAATAAAGGGAAAAGGCCAAGTAACATATAAAGGCAGACCTATTAGAATTACACCAGACTTCTCACCAGAGACTATGGAAGCCAGAAGATATTGGACAGATGTCAAACAGACCCTAAGAGAACACAAATGCCAGCACAGGCTACTATACCCAGCAAATCTCTCAATTACCCTAGATGGAGAAATCAAGATATTCCATGACAAAACCAAATTTACACAATATCTTTCCACAAATCCAGCCCTTCAAAGGATAATAAAACGAAAACTCCAATACAAGGAGGGAAACTATGCCCTAGAAAAAGCAAGAACGTACTCTTTCAACAAACCTAAAAGAAGATAGCCACATGAACAGAATCCTAACTTTAACAACAAAAAGAACAGGAAGCAACAATTTCTTTTCCTTAATATCTCTTAACATAAGCCAGGCAGTGGTAGCACATGCCTTTAATCCCAAGACTTGGGAGGCAGAGGCAGGTGGATTTCTGAGTTCGAGGCTACCCTGGTCTACAGAGTGAGTTCCAGTACAGCCAGAGCTATACAGAGAAACCCTGTCTTGAAAACCAAAAAAAAAATAAAAAATAAAAAAGGAAAGAAAGAAAGAATGAAGGAAGGAAGGAAAGGAAGGAAGGAAGGAAGGAAGGAAGGAAGGAAGGAAGGAAGGAAGGAAGGAAGGAAGTATCTCTTGATATCAATGTACTCAGTTCCCCAATAAAATCATAGACTGGACTAACAGACTGACTACGTAAACAAGACACAACATTTGCTTCATACAGGAAACCCACCTCAGGGACAGACACTACCACAGAGTAAAAGACTGGAAAACAATTTTCCAAGAAAATGGTCCCAAGAAACAAGCTGGAGCTGCCATTCTAACATTGAATAAAAATGGCTTTCAACCTAAAGTTGTCAAAAAAGATAAGGAGGGACACTTCATACTCATCTAAGGTAAAATCTTCCAAGGCGAACTCTCAATTCTGAACATCTATGCTCCAAATGCAAGGGCATCAATGTTCATTAAGGAAACTTTAGTAAAGCTCAAAGCACACATTGGACCACACACAATAATAGTGGAAGACTTCAACACCCCACTCTCAGCAATAGATCAATCCTGGAAACAGAAACTAAACAGAGACACAGTGAAACTTAACAAAAGTTGTGAAACAAATGGATTTAACATTTATCCTAAAACAAAAGGACATACCTTCTTCTCAACATCTCATGCTACTTCTTCAAAATTGACCATATAATTGGTCACAAAACAGGCCTCAACAGATACAAAAATATTGAAATAATCCCATGCATTCTATCAGATTACCATGGACTAAGGCTTTTTTTCAATAACAACATAAATAAAAGAAAGCCCAAATACATGTGGAAACTGAACAATATTCTGTGACAATTTGGTCAAGGAAGAAATAAAGAAAGAAATAAAAGACTTTTTAGAGTTTAATGAAAATGAAGACACAACATACCCAGACTTATGGGACATACTAAAAGCAGTCCTAAGAAAAAAACTCGTATTTCTGAGTGCCTCCAAAAATAACCTAGAGAAATACACTAGCAGTTTGACACACACCTATAAGCTCTAGAACAAAAGGAAGCAAATTCACCCAGGGGGAGTAGATGGCAGGAAATAGTCAATTTCATGGCAGCTGAAATCAACCAAGTGGAATCAAAAAGAACTATACAAAGAATCAATGAAACCAGGAGCTGGTTCTTTGAGAAAAATCAACAAGATAGATAGAGGGCACAGGGACAATATCCTAAATAACAAAATCAGAAATGAATCTAAGGACATCCAAAAATACATCAGATTCTACTACAAAAGCCTATACGCAAGTAAACTGGAAAATCTGGATGAAATGGACAGATTTCTAGACAGATTTCAGGTACCAAAGTTAAGTCAGGATCAGATTAATGATCTAAACAGTCCCACATCCCATAAAAAAAAAAAAAAGAAACAGTCATTAATAGTCAACCAAAAAAGCTCAGGAACAGATGGGTTTAGTGCAGAGTTCAATCAGACCTTCAAAAAAGACCTGCTTCCAAAACCCCTCAAAGTATTCCAGAAAATAGAAACAGAAGGTACTCTACCCAATTTGTTATGTGAAGCCACAATTACCCTGATTCCTAAGCCACACAAAGACCCAACAAAGAGAGAGAACTTCAAACCAATTTACTCTTAAATATTGGTGCAAAAATACTCAATAAAATTCTCGCAAACTGAATCCAAGAACATATCAAAAGGATCATCCATCATGATCAAGTAGACTTCATCTCAGGGATGCAGGGATGGTTCAACATATGGAAATCCATCAATGTAAATTAGCATATAAGTAAACTCAAAGACAAAAACCACATGATCATCTCATTAGATGCTGAGAAAGCATTTGAGGAAAACCAACACCTGTTCATGGGAAAAGACTTGGAAAGACCAGGGAGTCAAGGTCCATATCTAAACATAATAAAAGCAATCTACAGCAAACCAGTAGCCAACATTAGACTAAATGGAGAAAAACTTGAAGCAATCACACTAAAATCAGGGACAAGGCTGCCCACTCTCTCCCTACCTATGCAATATAGTAGTTGATGTCCTAGCCAGAGCAATTAGACAACACATGGAGATCAAAGGGATACAAATGGGAAAGGAAGAAGTCAAAATATCACTATTTGCAGATGATATGATAATATACATAAGCAACCCCAAAAATTCCACCAGAGAACTCCTAAACCTAGTAAACAACTTCAGTGAAGTAGCTGGATATAAAATTAAATCAAACAAATCAGTGACCTTTCTCTACACAAAGGATAAACAGGCCGAGAAAGAAATTAGGGAAACAACACCCTTCACGATAGTTACAAATAATATAAAATACCTTGGTGTGACTCTAACTAAGCAAGGAAAAGATCTCTATGAAAAAAACTTCAAGTCTCTGAAGAAATAAATTGAAGATCTCAGAAGATGGAAAGATCTCCCATGCTCATAGATTGGCAGGATTAACATAGTCAAAATGGCTATCTTGCCGAAAGCAATCTACAGATTCAATGCAATCCCCATCAAAATTCCAACTCAATACTTCACAGATTTAAAAAGGGCAATTTGCAAATTCATCTGGAGTAAGAAAGAACCTAGGATTGCAAAAAATTATTCTCGACAATAAAACAACCCCAGGTGGAATCACCATGCCTGACCTCAAGCTGTACTACATAGTAATTGTGATAAAAACTGCATGGTACTGGTACAGTGACAGACAGGGAGATCAACGGAATAGAATTGAAGATCCAGAAATGAATCCACACACCTATGGTCACTTGATTTTTGACAAGGGAGCTAAAACCATCCAGTGGAAAAAAGACAGCATTTTCAACAAATGGTGCTGGCACAACTGGCGGCTATCATGTAGAAGAATGAGAATTGATCCATTCTTATCTCCTTGTACAAAGCTCAAGTCTAAGTGGATCAAAGACCTCCACATAAAACCAGAGACACTGAAATTGATAGAGGAGAAAGTGGGGAAAANCCTCGAAGATATGGGCACAGGGAAAAAATTNCTCAACAGAACACCAATGGCTTGTGCTGTAAAATCAAGAATTGACAAATGGGACCTCATAAAATTGCAAAGCTTCTGTAAGGCAAAAGACACTTTCAACAAGACAAAAAGGTCACCAACAGATTGGGAAAGGATTTTTACCAATCCTAAATCTAATAGAGAATTTGTGAAATTCTTAAACAAATGGATGGATCTGGAGGATATCTTCCAAGTGAGGTAACCCAATCACAAACAAACACACATGATAATTACTCACTGATAAGTGAATATTAGCCCAGAAGCTCAGAACACCCAAAATACAATTTGCAAACACATGAAACTCAAGAAGCAAGACCAAAGTGTGACTACTTTGATCCTTCTTAGAAGGGGAAACAAAATACCCATGGAAGGAGTTACAGAGACAAATTGTGGAGCAGAGACTGAAGGAATGACCATCCATGGACTGCCCCACCTTGGGATCCATCCCACAAACAACCACCAAACCCAGACACAATTGTGGATGCCAACAAGTGCTTTCTGACAGGAGCCTGTTAAAGCTGTCTCCTGAGAGGCTCTGCTAGTGCCTGAAAAATACAGAATTGGATGCTCACAGCTATCCATGGGATGGAGCACAGGGTCCCCACTGAAGGAGCTAGAGAAAGTACCCAAGGAGCTGCAGGGGTTTGCAGCCCCATAGGAGAAACAACAATATGAACTTACCAGTACCCCCAGAACTCCCTTGGACTAAACCACCAATCAAAGGAAACACATGGTGGCACTCGTGCCTCTAGTTGTATATCTAGCAGAGGATTTCCTAGTTGGTCATCAATGGAAGGAGAAACCCTTGGTCCAGGAAGAAGGAGTGGGTGGGTTGGGGATCAGGGTGGGGGCGGGAGGGGATAGGGGGTTTTCTGAGGGGAACTAGGAAAGGGGATAACATTAGAAATGTAAATAAAGAAAATATGTAATAAAAAAGTAAAAAAACTCAAACATATTTGACTTTGTAGTATTCCCAAATGGTACAGGTCACACAGTATGGATCATGCTGTGGAATGGTAGACTAAGCCACATGCAAGCAATAACTACTTGAAGAATTTTCAGAGGAAATGATTGGGGTGAACTATATTATAGATTATGGCCTAACAAACTTTGACTCCAGATCTATTAGCTTCTCTAGGATGCTTTTAAACCTCTAATACAGAGAAATGCACAAGAAAGCTCCACAGATGCCTGGCCCACATTGTTTCAAAGGCCACTCATGTCCAGTACCAGACTCCCAGTGTCTGTACTGTAAAGGATCCAGGGAATAAGAGATGAGTTTGACAGGAATGTTCATGCTTTGAAGACTATTGAATGGAAATTGCAAAGTATAAATTGCAAGGGCCTCAGAGGTGATGGACTAACAGCCTTCTGGGGTTTTTCAGAGAAAATATTTCCCATATAGTGAGATGTATGTGCAAGTCAGAGATAAAGACAAAGGGTGCTGGCTAATCTTTCATGGGACAAAACATCTGAGCAAAAGTTACCTTGGTTAGACAAGTTAGACAAGAAAGGGGAAGAGAAGGGAAAACTAGGATCCCTTTAAATCTATAGACACTGGTAAGTCATCAAAATACAGCACCAAGCAAAGTATGCCATCCACATGTACAGACACCGGTAAGTCATCAAAATACAGCACCAAGCAAAGTATGCCATCCACATCTACAGACAGCGGTAAGTCATCAAAATACAGCACCAAGCAAAGTATCGCATCCACACTCTGCTTTCTGTGGGAGGTAAAGAAGAATATTTCAGTTTCTTAGCCAAGAAATGAACAACATATGCACCCTACCCTTTTAGATTTTCAATTGTATGTGATAAGTGCTTATTGTTTTTTTGTGGGAATAAGTGCCATGTTAAATATAAAATTCAATTATTGTACACATTATAGTATTTGACATGTAATCATCTAAAGTGTGCTTTCATATTACACAACTCATTTATATAACTAATGCACCACATATCTAATGCATGCATAATAATGTATGCACTCTGTATATTCAAACAAAATATATTTGAATTGAGGGGAGCTTTGGGGGGTCTGTTTGGCAGGAATCTGACATTGGCCAAGGAAAGGAAATGGGCTTCCTGTAGGAATCTGACATTAGCCATGACAAGGAAGAAAGGTCAGGCAGGAATCTAATTTTAGGCTAGAACAGGGAAGTAAGTTCAGGCACGAATCTTAATTTTAGGGTGGAACAAAAGAAATAGGATTTATGTAAGAGTGTCATTTTGGGCTTGGACAAGGAAGTAGGCTCAGATATCTTCCTGATAAGACCTTGGAAACAGCGATCACTGGAATGATCGATCCTAGATCTTTGCTTATAGCCTTGCTTATTTCTTAACTGTGTTTATTGTACAGTTTGCCCTTATTGCTTGCATTTTACACAATTAAAATTGTATAAGTGGATTGGGAAAAAATAAACCTGCCTCAGCCTCAAAACTGGCTGGGGTCATGCTATAATGTCTAATTGTCTTTTTTTATTTTTAGTCCTCACTTCTACACTAGAGAACCTGTTGACTGACTGAGCTGGCTTGGTCATTGAATGATACCTAATGTTGTATTTTTCATACACAATTTCAGCTATCCTTGTCTATTTCTATTGTAGGTAAAAATGTATGATCTTAGTATCTTCTTTATTTACTTGTTATGTTCTGTGTAGATGGGAAAACAAAGATAATTTATTGGCCAAATTCCCTGAAATACTTTCCTATGATTGTAAAGTGAGTGACTGAGGAAGGATTTCAACCTAAACAATTTGTGCTTTAACCATGCTGATATTACTTCCTACATAAGGTAGATTTCATTCTTACTCACAAATGAAATAATATCGAGGCGAGAGATTATATGTTATTTGAAATATGCTATACATAAGAAGTTAAATCTGATGTTTAGCCTGAACGTGTAGCTTCTCACCCCGTATGTCTTGTTTTAAGCATATGTGACAATTTGAAACTGAATGTCCCCCCGGACCTATGTTCTGTATGTGTGTTTTGTAGCTGGTAGCACTATTTTAGAGGGCTTTGGGCTTAGTTTCAGTTGGTTGTTGGTTCCTGCCATGTTTTCTCTCCTTTCTGGTGGGCCATGATGGGAACATCCTCTGTGTGTCCTCCAACAGCCATGAACTGAGCTACTCTGCCATGCATGCCTTCCAAAGTCACCTCTGTCAGGCATTTTGGTCACAGCAGTGAAAAGTAACTAATACTATTGTTTTCTCAATGATGCTTGTGTCAGTAAGTAAATGTGCTGATAAAGTTATTTTTCTTTTCTTTTCTTTTTTTTTTTTATATAAATGATCCCTTTTATTGTAAGTAATACACTGGCATGGCTTTGCACTGCAAGCCCTCAGTCAAGATATAGTCAAATAATATGGCAGCAGGTTCTTTTGCACAATCCACAATTCAGACACAGAGCTGGGTGAGTAGGAGGGGCAGAAGGGTGGTAGTGTGCACATGACCCAGGCCTGGCCCTTCCATATGGGGTTGGTGAAGGCAGATAAACCCATGGAATGAAGAACAAATGAAGGTGGTGTAGCATCTTTGCACAGCAGGCCAATGGCTGCTAGAAAACCGTCCTTCACAGCCTTTGGGCCCAGGCCACCCTGGAGGCCCACAACTTCTCATTTGGATTTGTTAATAAGAAAAAATAAATTAAGAGCTTGGTCTTCAGGATGCTGAACCAGGATGTACACAGTTTTTGGCACAAACAAGGGTTCTGTTTTTTCTTTTGGAGTGCAGGTTTTGTTGGCTTACTTTTAAGTTTATTTTAGAAATATTCCCTGCTGGGCATGGTGGCACATGCCTTTAATCCCAGCACTCAGGAGGCAGAGGCAGGAGGATTTCTGAGTTCTGAGGCCAGCCTGGTCTACAGAGTGAGTTACAGGACAGCCAGGGTTATACAGAGAAACCCTGTCTCGAAAAGCCAAAAAAAAAAAAAAAAAAAAAAAAAAAAAAAAAAAAAAAAAAAAAAAAAAAAAAAAAAAAAAAAAAAAAAGAAAGAAAGAAAGAAAGAAAGAAAGAAAGAAAGAAAGAAAGAAAAAGAAAAAGAAAAAGAAAAAGAAAAAGAAACAAAAAGAAAAGAAATATTCCCTGTGAGGTAATAAGCTCCCCCAGGGGGGATGGGGGGAGCTCCATGAGGTCCTGAAGCTTTGACAAGAAGAATAGTTTCAGTTAACATCTTGTCAGTCCACCAAGCTCTACCTCCTCTGGGTTTGGGGTGTGTCTAGGGATAGGCTAAGGGGTGCTATATAGCCATCAGGATGGGGTCACAAAGAGACTGAGCTGCCTTTTGGCAGTTTTGGTCTAGAAGAGGGGCCAGTCCCTCCTTTGGACAAAGGCTGACGTGGAAGCAGGACTTTGCTCATTGGCTGCAGAGCAGTTGGAGAGTGGCCTGCCAGACCCCCAAGGGAAAGGAAATAAGACAGAGGGGCCCGGCCCAATTGGCACTGTTCAACACATATCTGCAAAAACCAGCTGCTTTCAATTCTGTTCTCTCTTCAGGAGTCCATCACCAGTAACAGTCTAGAACTGATGTATATAAAAGCCCTCAAATATGGATCTAAGATATAAATAACAAGTACAAGGCCTCACATTACATGATGTAAAAAGGCTAAAAACAGTGATGGACACTACAATTCATAAAAGTGTATCATCAACATACCACGAAGGCTTTGGCTTGTTCTGTGCCAATGGGGAAGTGGGCGTGGCTGGCAAAGAGCTGCCTGGCACTAATCCCCAGATCCCTGGAGATGCACATCTCTGGGTACTGGCTTCTTTTTCTTCTTTCCTTTAATGATAACTCCCCAAAATTTGGGGGTTGGGAGGGAGGAGCTCTAGCAATAGGCATATTTAGAGGGGAAGAAAGGGGCTGGAGGAAAGGACCAGCACCCAGGCTGAGGTAAATACGGCCAACTCTAAGCTGCTTGGAGATAACTCCCTAACTCCTGCTGCCATCCTCCCTTGTGGGAGGAACAAGAAGGGAATGAGGATGATGACAAGTGGACAGGGAGGGCTGAAGAACACAGCTGGTGGCTTTGGACATGGCTGTGGCAGCACAAGGACTTTCTGCACCATGGAGTGGGCTCGGGGCTGACAGGTTTGCGATGCAGACAGCCTGAGACAGCCCCCTGCACTTTGCTGAGCTGTCCGGAGCCAGGTGCCCTGACTCACAATGTCTACTTTCTCTGCTCCAGTGAGGGAACAAAGGGCAGGCCAGGGGTGGAGGCCATCAGCTCTCCTATCCAGTCCAAGGCCTAAGCCCACATGGGTCTCCAGAGCTCAGAGGGCAAAGTCTCCAGTTTAAAAACTGGGAACAGCATCAGAGTGACTCCAACTTGTAAAACAGAGACAATTGCATTGACAAGACTGGGCCTCTCTAGTTTTTGGAGGCAGCTCCATTTCTCAGGCCCTGCTTACTGGGGGTAGCTCCTCCTTCCCAGAATAAGGCAGCATAACATTTGCTTCATTTGTCTTTGATAAGACAGGACTGACACCACATACCTGGAAGCTCCTAGTGTGGCAGCCCAAACCTCTACCTTCTGTTGGCTGGGGGATGCTGGGCTTTACCTCAGGCTTGCTGGGCTCATACAGCCCAGAGATACGCTGGTGGTCTCCAAACACTGGGAGAGAAACATACTAATACTCTGAATGAAGTAACACTATTTACACCCTTGAGGATGTCCTGTGACCCAGTCCCTCTTGACTTCAATGCTGTCTGCAGTTTAAGGACACATCTGAGGGCAGGCAGGACCCATGGCAGTCTTGCATACTATTCCTAGCCCTTCCCTCCATACTGAGCTTAGGATGCTAAAGCTCTTGGGTCTTTCAGGCTGGAGCTCCCAGTCTTGATGCCAGAGCTATCCCATACTGGCTTTGAGTCCAAGTGGCAGATGGGGCACAGACAAACAATGGCTGGGCTGACGCTCCACTGGTCATAGCCTTGCCTGGAAGAAGCAGCAACTTCACTGAGCCTGACAGCAGGCTCTTGCCTGCTCAGCAGGTAGCAGCTGGCAGCTTCATAGCCTTGAGCGCTCAGTGCTCAGTACAGTAACTGTGCAAAGCAGTGTGTGAGCAGCTCCTCTGATGACCTTCCACAAGTATGTGCCTCAGGAAGTCCCTGCCGTGTTCTGAGATGTGAGAGGGTAGCTGAGGATTGGTAGGCTGGGTGGCGATCTTAAAAATGACAGCCACAGCTTCATACTCTGCCCAAGGTGGTTTCTCTGTTAGCATCTCCACCTCAGTACAGACCAGGCTCCACACATCTATCTGCCTTTCATTGCACGCACCACTGATGACTTTAGGACTTATCCAGTAGGGTGTGCCAGTGACAGAGCACATGCCTGTCCCTGACAGGCGGATAGTCTGTAGACGTTTGCTGGCCCCCAAATTCCCAAGCTTCACATTCCCAGCTGAGTATTGGAGGATATTGGCTCCCTTGATATCCCAATGCACAGTCATGTTGCTGTGCAGGTGTGACATGCCCTCCAGAGTCTGCTGCGTATACCAGCAGGTCACACTCTCTGTCAGAGCTCAGAAGGCCTGGTCTGGTCCTTCACTGAGCCCCCTGGCATATAGTCCACAAAAATGGTGTCTTCTCAGCACGGTCCTGCAGGCAGCCATAGATTGCACAACATGTTCATGTTGCAAGTTCTTCAGCAACTAGAACTCACACACCAGAGCACTCACCTCCGTGCTTGTCTCAGGACTATCTGCATCAAACTGGACCTGCTTAGAAGCAAGTTCATGGCCTGTATCCACATCAGCGCAAGTAGACCCTGCCGAAGGCACCTTGACCCAGGAGCCCCCCCCCACACTCCCATGCCAATTAATGGGAGCACTAGGAGTTTTAGTTAGCACATTCCTTTCCTGCACAGTGAGGGCATTCTCGATCTCTGTACTCCGTAGGCGCCCATGAGAGTCCAAAATTGCACAGCTACACCCATGTTCTCTCCGTTTGTACACAAGGAGTGACTTGAGGGCACCAGAGTGAATAGGTTGCCTTGATGTCATCTTATTCTATTCGGGGAAATGTTCTTCTGACATCATTGTAGTCTTTGTGATGCACAGACGCATGTTAACGCCTGGGATAAGTTCCGCCTTTAACTCCTTTATCATAGAGCTGGGTCTCCCAATCTGAGCATTTCTTTCTGTTGTCTGGGAAGCTCTGGGCTCAAGACATTTGTGATTTCCTGAAGAATGGGCTGTCTGCTGACCTGTCCAAGGACTGGCAGCTTTCTGAGAAGGAATTTTTGGCACTGCTCGGGGGATCTAGCATACACTGTTTGCTGGTCTCTGGGATGAATTCACCTTCACTGTTGATGCTCATATTTGATCCCTGTCAGGCAATGTGCTGTTTGTTTTCGCTCAGGTACATAACCAGGGGGAGGAGAGCTTCGACCAGGATTCTGGGCGCGGATAGGTGCCTGCTTCTGTGTTCAGGGGCTTGGTAGATGGTATTTATATACCTTGCAGACTGGAAAGGCTTGATCTGAACCTGCCTGGGAACTCCAGGTGGGGAGAGGAACTAGTGTAGTTTCTGTCTTAGGATAACAGTAGTATCCTAAGTCTTTTCATACTTGAGCTTCTATCCAAAACGTCAATTTCAGCAGGATGGAGAGCTCTTTATTCATATAATGCAAATCAAAGGTGACAAAGACTCTTGTCACCTTGTGTGCCACATCTTCATATCTTATAGGCCGTCAGACTGCTATAATTTGTCTCTCCCCATTGTGTTCACACTTGATTCTGACGTCACTCTGCCTGTTTGGGTGACCTGTTTCCTTGTTCTTCGTGGTCTCATATCCAGACACCCTGGGACGTCGGCTCATCTGGAGGGCCACCAGTTCCTTCATGATGAATCTAATGCCTCTTGTTCATCCATGGTGGTGATGATGACAGCAGCTACAACCCAAAAGTTTCACCTCCGCAGCCAGAACTGCATGAGAAGGGGGCAGGCGGTGGGGATGGCCATGGGTCTGGATCTACGCTGGGGCCATAGGCTCTGCTGGCTTCGCTTGGGCCCCCCGAAGCCTCCCTGGCCTTGTTGACATCACTCGGCCAGCCAGCCTACCAGTCCTGAAGTCCAGAAGTTGCTCCGAGCAGCTACTGTTCTCCACCTCAGGAACAGTGAAAAACCAGTTATTTTTCTTTTCAATAGATATGTTGGCAACAGTGTTGAATAAGAGAGTGTCTTCTGTCAAACATCTTTAGGGTGAGGTTACACTAGCTGAGTGATACGGATAGGTATAAGAGTTTTACACACAATCCGAATCTTACTCAGAGGAGTCCAGGAGCACAAGGTTCTTTAATTCTTAAATTCACGATGCTAGTCTGGAGTAACATGGTTAGTTTATTATCAGCAAACTAGGAGTATCTTTGCCTTTCCCACAGTGTATTTGTATATATTTGTAGCACAGATCTCCTGATTGTAGTTGACTGAGGGGTGGTCTTGTTTCAGATTGTTGGCTCATGGCAGCATGCTACATTTAGAAATGTGGGGCACCTTATCTTTGAGTCAGAGAGCACCTCCAAGCTGTGAAAATACAACTTGAGCCAGTGCTTAAATAAAGCAGATGAAGGTACTGTTAAGTTTTGGCCTTGGAAACTTGACTCTTGGATTTTATTTTATTATTCAAGTTAATGAGATAATTTCAAAGCACTGATTACTAACTTCTATGGAGATTTTTTGAGTCAATGAGAAGAATGCATGCTTTGAAAACAGTGAATAAAGGGGACATTGCTTGCTACAGCAGCATCTCAAGACAATTTTAAAAATTCAGAATTCTTTTTGTCCTTGTTCTGCTCACATATGTGACAACACTATTGAAAAAAGATCCATGGATTTGGAAGAGAGCAAGGTGGGCTTGTGGGAGAGCTTAGTGGGAGGAAAGGGAATGGAGAAATGATGGAGTTATATTACAGTCTCAGAAAATATAAGTGTATTTTCTTTAAAAAAAATCCATGATTTTCAAATTTAATTTTTTGTTCCACATAATCCAGACTACTTTATAGGACTAAAGTTTATATGCTCAAAGAAAGAGTAGATGAATCTAATGCCTTCTGGCTTCCCTTCCCATGGAAACATAACAAAACGGATCAGTTTTCTGTTGCTGCTGCAGCAAGACTCCACAAACTATCACAACACTTAGGCTTTTCCAGGTGTCTCAGGGGTGGGTTCTCAATACTGCCAATGTAAGAGCTCAAAAATCTGTAGTTTTATATTTCTACAAATCAGAGATCTAAAGTAGGCATCACAGGCTAAGACTGCATTATTAGCTGTTCCTTCTGAAATCTTTGGGGAGGGGGGGCAGAAATCCATTCTTCTCTCTCTTACTTCATTGGCTCTTGACCTCTATCTCCATTGTCAAAATTACATTTCTCTCTCTGATTCAGCTCCTTTCTCTTTGAGATTTAAATGCTCAAGTGGACATACTGGGCTATCCTGGCTAAGTCAGTCTAGTTTCCCCACCTTAATATCCGTAAGCACATCTGTAAAGCTCTATGTCACATACATTCATTACTTTTGCTGTGGTCAAATACCTGGAAAGAGAAACTTACTGGAGGGCATTGGCTTAATTTTGGCTCATGGTTTGGAAGTAACAGTTCATGGTGGGAAGTGGGGGCTTGGAGGCAGTGGTTCAAGGTGGAAAAGAGTGTGAGGCTATTTACATCTTAGCTTACTCGGAAGCAGAGGTGGGGTCCTGGCATCCAGCAGGCTTTTTCCTTTTTCCTGTTTTACTCATTTTGGGAGTCCAGCCTGAGGGATGTCCAACCTACTCACTCATCTGCTTTTGAATATTCCCACAGGCATACACCAAAGTATGCCTCATTAATGTTCTATTATTATTTTTGGTTTTTATTTTATTTTTTGAAATAGATGTTCTTAAATGTTCTCTGAATGTGAATGAGAGTGACTTTGAATATTTGATCCCCCTACTTCCATTTCTGGAGTGCAGGTTACGTGCATGTAGGAAACACCTGGTTTGTGAGGTACACTAGATGAAACCCATGGCTTCCTGCAGGCTATGCAAGCTTCCTGTCAACCAGTCTATATCCACAACCCTGCCCAGTTGCTTTTTAATGCAATCAAACTAGTCAAAGTAACTAAAATTGACTGTCTGCCACATAAGTTCACAGGTTCTGCAGATCAGTGCACAAACACCTTGTATGTTTAGTATTCTTTTGTTCTTATTGTATGAAATGGATAACCATCTGGGCAGGGAGCATATCAAATACTCAGATTTCTGGATGTACTGTTAGAAGATCCTCTCCCGTGAAACTGATCTGTGAGTTCTTTGGTTATGTGACTGCAAATTTCAGAAGAAAATAATAGGCGATTTTCCAAGTGTGAAGCAAAAGTTATTTCTTTATTAAAATTTCTCACTAACCAGAATGTTGAGGTAGCATTTGAGGTAAGGAAACTGTTTTATCTCTTAATATTAGTATTTTAATATTTCTTTAGGTTTTTATAAATATCTGGAGGACACAAGACATCTCTATCTAAAACTTCAACTTTATTTTAATTAAGATCTCTATACTGAGTTTAGAGGAAACCATCCAGAAAGAGAAAACCTATATGACATCAATGAAATACAGAGTTTTAGTGTTTCTAAAAATGTGGAGAAACTGAAGTCTATTTCAGCTCCCAGAGCATCACTTAAAGAGGGATTTCATGCATACACAGTATTTTATAAGCATCTCATAGTACATATAGAGAACTAAGACATTTGCAAGAATGTCTTAGTTCTCATAGAAAATCTGATTATGAAGGAAGAAGTCCTGTACCTTTTCTGTGTTCAGCAGAAAGGATGATGGCAGTGCCTGAGGTCTATGCTGGGGTCTACCCTGGGGGTGGGAACAAGCAACTGGAGTCATTAGAACACTTGACACACTATCTCCCCAGCTACTTACTGTAACTATAATTTTAAAAGATGTCCAGCTTGTATCTATCCCCAGCTAGCTCATAAAATGAATGAGATTGAGACTACTAGATTTATTTAATCAAACTTTAACACATATTACCTGGGCAGTCATTGGTCTATTTTATTCCTTTAAGCTAATCAGGTTACCACCCAGCAAAAATCCCGGAGACAGTGGCATTTTAGTATTGGTCTGGTTTTTTGGGCTTCAGATATGTTTTCCAGTGATGTTTCTCTCACCCTCCTCATGGCTAAATTCTGCTTGCTCTTCTCTCTTTTCCAAACTAAAGCAGGTGGAAGTCCTGCCCTATATCTCTTTTGCCCATCTATTGGCTAATCAGCTTTTATTAACAAGATAGAAAATAAATTTTAAACATTGTTTACACAAACTTTAAATGAGATATTTGAAATAAGCATTTCAATGCTATGTCTAGATTTCAACAAGATATGAGAGCAAGATAGAAATCAGCATTTGAATAGCATAAGAATAATCTTTACTCAGTGCACAAAATCATTATGCCTACAGCTTACCTTTTGTTTCAGTATTCTAAATTTTCAAACACAAAACCACTACATCGTTGTCAAAGAATTATGGAACCTTTGTTTCCAATTTCTTAGAACCACTAAAAGGGAAGAAATGAGAAAGTAAGCTATTGGCCTCTGAAGCTGCTGGCTTCCTGGGTAATGTCTTGTGAGCTCCGTTATCCAGAATCAATCCTTGGAGTCCACATAAAACACAATGAGAGAACTGACTCCCCAAAGCTGTCCTCTAACAAATACACATGCAGCAAGATGTGTCCTCACATGTCAACATCTTTCCAAATAGACATTTAAATTCAATGAGGTCTGTTCTACTGAGGACATTGAAGATACCTTGCAAATGATGGGTTTCTATATGCCATTTCAAATATCATCAAATGTGTATATAACTGTTTCTTATTACTACTTATGCAATTATTTTATTAGGAGCACAGACATGAGAAAACTATTACTTTTTCTTTTCTGGAGTCATTAAGGCACATGACAAACAATCTAAAAAATCAAAACTCTAAAACAAGAGCTTGGAAGACAGCTCAGTGAATAAGGAGACTTGTTGCACAGGTGTAACAACCTGAGTTTGGATCTTTTTTGTTTGTTTTTCCTTTTTTCTTTTCTTTTTTTTTAAACAATTTTTTTTAGATCTTTTCTTCATTTACATTTCAAATGCTATCCTGAAAGTCCCCTATGCACTCCCCCTTCCCCTACCTACCCACCCACTCGTGTTTCATGGCCCTGGCGTTCCCCTGTACTGGGGCATATAATCTTTGAAAGACCAAGGGCCTGTCCTCCCAATGATAGCCAACTAGGCCATCTTCTGCTACATATGCAGCTAGAGACATGAGCTCTGGGGGGTCCTGGTTACTTCCTATTGTTGTTCCACCTATAGGGTTGCAGATCACTTCAGCTCCTTGGGTACATTCTCTAGCTCCTCCATTGGAGTCTCTGTGTTCTATCCAATAGATGACTGTGAGCATCCACTTCTGTATTTGACAGGCACTGGCATAGACTCACAAGAGACAGCTATATTAGGGTCCTATCAGAAAAATCTAGTTAGCATATGCAATAGTGTCTGTGTTTGGTGGCTTATTATGGAATGGATCCCCAAGTGGGGCAGTCTCTTGATGGTCCTTTCTTCTGTCTCAGCTCCAAACTTTGTCACTGTAACTCCTTCCATGGGTATTTTGTTCCACATTCTAAGAAGGATCAAAGAAGGCACACTTTGGTATTCCTTCTTCTTGATTTTCATGTGTTTTGCAAATTGTATATTGGATATTCTAAGTTTCTGGGCTAATATGCACTTATCAGTGAGTGGATATCATGTGAGTTCTTTTGTGATTGGGTTACCTCACTCAGGATGATATCCTCCAGATCCATCCATTTGCCTAAGAATTTCATAAATTCATAATTTTAAATAGCTGAGTAGTACTCCATTCTGTAAATGTACCACATTTTCTATATCAATTCCTTTGTTGAGGGACATCTGGGTTCTTTCCAGCTTCTGGCTATTATAAATAAAACTGCTATGAACATAGTGGAACATGTGTCCTTATTACCATTGGAAATCTTCTGGGTATATGCCCAGGAAAGGTATTGCTGGGTCTTCTGGTAGTACTATGTCCAATTTCCTGAGGAACTGCCAGACTGATTTCCAGAGTGGTTGAACAAGCTTGCAATCCCATCAGCAATGAAGGAGTGTTCCTCTTTCTCCACATCCATGCCAGCATCTGCTGTCACCTGAATTTTTGAACTTAGCCATTCTGACTGGTATGAGCTGGACTCTCAGGGTTGTTTTGATTTGCATTTCCCTAATGATTAAGTATGCTGAACATTTTTTCAAGAGCTTCTCAGCCATTTGCTATTCCTCAGTTGAGAATTCTTTGTTTAGCTTTATACCCCATTTTAATGGGGTTATTTGAGTTTCTGGAGTCCAGCTTCTTTAGTTCTTTGTATATATTGGATATTAGTCTCCTATCAGATTTAGGATTGGTAAAAATCCTTTCCCAATCTGTTGGCGGCCTTTTTGTCTTATTGACAGTGTCTTTTTCCTTACATAAACTTTGCAATTTTATGAGGTCCCATTTGTCAATTCTCAATCNTACAACACAAGCCATTGCTGTTCTGTTCAGGAATTTTTTCCCTGTGTCCATATCTTCAAGGCTTTTCCCCACTTTCTCCTCTATAAGTTTTAGTGTCTCTGGTTTTATGTCACGTTTCTTGATCCACTTAGAATTTAGCTTTGTACAAAGAGATAAGAATGGATCAATTTACATTCTTCTATATGATAACTGCCAGTTGATCCAGCACCATTTGTTGAAAATGCTGTCTTTTTTTCCCAATAGATGGTTTTTAGCTCCTTTGTCAAAGATCAAATGACCATAGGTGTGTGGGTTCATTTCTGGGTCTTCAATTCTATTCCATTGATCTACCTGTCTGTTGCTATACCAGTAGCATGCAATTTTTATCACAATTGCTCTGTAGTACAGCTTTGGGTCAGGCATGGTAATTCCACCAGAGATTCTTTGATTGTTGAGAATAGTTTTTGCTATCCTAGTTTTTTTGTTGTTATTGTTATTCCAGATGAATTTGCACATTGCCCTTTCTAACTCTGTGAAGAATTGAGTTGGAATTTTGATGGGGATTGCATTGAATCTGTAGATTGCTTTTGGCAATAGACATTTTTATTATATTAATCCTACCAATCCATGAACATGGGAGATCTTTCCATCTTCTGATATCTTCTTCTATTTCTTTCTTCACAGACTTCAAGTTCTTATCATACAGATTATTCCACTTCCTTAGAGTTACACCAAGGTATTTTACATTATTTGTGACTACTGTGAAGGGTTTTGTTTCCCTAATTTCTTTCTCAGCCTGTTTACTTTTGTGTAGAGAAAGGCCACTGATTTGTTTGAGGTAATTTTATATCCAGCTATTGCACTGAAGTTGTTTAACAGGTTTAGGAGTTCTCTGGTGGAATTTTTAGGCTTATATTTACTATCATATCATCTGCAAATAGTGATATTTTGACTTCTTTCTTTCCAATTTTTATCCCCTTGACCTCCTTTTGTTGACTAATTGCTCTGGCTAGGACTTCAAGTACTAAATTGAATAGGTAGGGAGAAAGTGGGCAGCCTTGTTTAGTCCTTGATTTTAGTGGGATTACTTCAAGTTTCTCTCCATTTAGTTAGATGTTGGCTACTGGTTTGCTATACATTGCTTTTATTATGTTTAGGTATGGGCCTTGACATCCTGATCTTTCCAAGAATTTTATCATGAATGGGTGTTCAATTTTGTAAAATGCTTCTCAGCATGTAATGAGATGATAATGTGTCTTTGAGTTTGTTTATATAGTTATTTAATTTGATGGATTTCCATATATTAAACCATCCCTGCATTCCTGGGATGAAGCCTACTTGATCATGATAGAT
>NC_034593.1:4276213-4296877 GCF_900095145.1 Mus pahari | reverse complement strand
TTCTTTGAATAGTTCTTTTTGTTTCTATTTGTTTGATTTCAGCCCTATGTTTGATTATTTCCTGCTATCTCTTCCTCTAGGTTGAATTTGCTTCCTTTTGTTCTAGAGTTTCTAGGTGTGCTGTATGGCTTCTAGTGTATGCTCTCTCAAGTTTCTTTTCAGCGGCACTCAGAGCTATATGTTTTCCTCTTAGGACTGCCTTCATTGAGTCACATAAGTTTGGGTATGTTGTGGCTTCATTTTCATTAATCTCTAAAAAGTCTTTAATCTCTTTATTTCTTCATCGACCAAGTTATTACTGAGTAGAGTGTTGTTTATGTGAATGTTGGCTTTCTATTATTTATGTTGTTATTAAAGATCAGCCTGAGTTTGTGGTGATCTGATAGGATGCATGGGATAATTTCTATATTTTTGTATCTGTTGAGGCCTGTTTTGTGACCAATTATATGGTCAATTTTGGAGAAGGTACCATGAGGTGCTGAGAAGAAGGTATATCCCTTTGTTTTAGGATAAAACGGTCTGTAGATATCTATTAAATCCATTTGCTTCATAACTTCTGTTAGTATCCATGTGTCTCTGTTTAGTTTCTGTTTTTAGGATCTGTCCATTGATGAGAGTTGGGTGTTAAAGTCTCCCACTATTATTGTGTGAGGTGCAATGTGTGCTTTGAGCTTTACTAAAGTTTCCTTAATGAATGTGGATGCCCTTGCATTTGTAGCATAGATATTCAGAATTGAGTGTTCATCATGGAAGATTTTTAGATTTGATGGGTATGAAGGACCCCTCCTTGTCTTTTTTGATAACGTTGAGTTGGAAGTTGATTTTATTCGATATTAGAATGGCTACTCCATCATGTTTCTTTGGACTGTTCACTTGGAAAATTGTTTTCCAGCTTTTTACTCTGGGTTAGTGTCTGTCTTTGTCCTTGAGGTGGTTTTCCTGTATTCAAAATTTTGGGTCCTGTTTAGCCAGTCTATTAGTCTTTTTATTGGGGAATTGAGTCCATTGATATTAAGAGATATTAAGAAAAGTAATTGTTGCTCCCTGCTATTTTTGTTAGAGTTGGGATTCTGTTCTTGTGGCTATCTTCTTTTAGGTTCGTTGACAGATTACTTTCTTGCTTTTTCTAGGGCATAATTTCCCTCCTTGTGTTGGAGTTTTCCCTTTATTATCCTTTGAAGGGCTGGATTTGTTGAAAGATATTGTGTGAATTTCGTTTTCTCATGGCATACCTTGGTTTCTCCATCTATGGTAATTGAGAGTTTTACTGGGTATACTAGCCTGTGCTGGCATTTGTGTTCTCTTAGGGTCTGTTTAACATCTGTCCAGGAACTTCTGGCTTTCACAGTCTCTGGCAAGAAGTCTGGTGTAATCCCAATGGGTCTGCCTGCATATGTTACTTGACATTTTTCCCTTACTCCTTTTAATATTCCATATTTATTTAGTGCATTTCTTGTTCTGATTATTATGTGATGGGAGTAATTTCTTTTCTGTTCTAGTCTGTTTGGAGTACTGTAGGCTTCTTGTATGTTCATAGGAATCTCTTACTTTTGGTTAGGGAAGTTTTCTTCTATAATTTTGTTGAAGACAATTACTGGCCCTTCAAGTTGAAATTCTTCATTCTCATCTATACCTATTATCCTTAGGTTTGGTCTTTTCATTGTGTCCTGGTTTTTCTGGATGTTTTGGGTTAGGATCTTTTTGCATTTTGCATTTTCTTTGATTGCTGTGACCATGTTTCCTATGGAATCTTTTGTACCTGAGATTCTCTCTTCCATCCCTTGTATTCTGCTGCTGATTCTCACATCTATCATTCCTGACTTCTCTCCTAGAATTTCTATCTCCAGAGTTGTCTCCCTTTTGGTTTTCTTTATTGCTTCAATTTCCATTTTTAGATCTTGGAAGTTTTGTTCAATTCTATCACCTGTTTAGTTTTGTTTTTCTGTAATTTTTAAAGGGATTTTTATGTTTCCTCTTTAAGGACTTCTACCTGTTTAGCAGTGTTCTCCTGTATTTCTTTGAGTTATTAATGCCCTTCTTAAAATCCTCTACCAGAATCATGAGATATGATTTTAAATATGAACCTTGGCTTTTCTTGTTTGTTGTGGTATCCAGGACTTGCTGTGGTGGGAATACTGGGTTCTGATGCTGCCACGTTGTCTTGCTTTATGCTGGTAAGATTCCTGCATTTGGTTTTTTCCATCTGGTAATCTTCGGTGTTAGATGTTCTAGCTGTCTCTAGCTGGAGCTTGTTCCTCCTGTGATTCTGTTAGCCTCTGTCAGCACTCCTGGGAGTCCAACTCTCTCCTGAGTCCCAGTGGTCAGAGCACTCTCTGCAGGCAAGCTCTTCTCTTGCAGAGTAGGTTCACAGAAGTCTTGAGCTCAGATCCACCTCCTGAGTCCTGGGGTTAGAGCCCTCCCTGTAGGCTGACTCCCTCTGGCATAGATGGTCCCAGGTGTCTGGGTCTCAGCTCTGCCTCTTGGCTGATGATGAATGCCTGAAGGGACCCTGTCCAAGTAGCTTTGTTTCTTTTGCTGCTCATGTGCTCTCCTGTGTAGAGTGGTCTCAGTGATCCCAAGATCCTGGGTATGCTAGGGCCTCTCGAGTTTGTGCCCTAGATGGTTTGGGACTAGCACTGACCAGAACCCTGAGTTTGGATCTTAGAGCCAACATAAAAACCTAAACATGGCCAAAATATAACCCATGTAACCCTGTAATTCCATGTGTAGCAGGGTGAGAAAGGAAGATGCTGGACCTTGATGATATCCAGTCTCACTCCAAATTCAGTGAGAAACCCTGTCTCAAATAAACATAATGGAGAGTGATAGAACAGAACACTAATGTTCTTCTATGCACTAGCCACACACCGCAGACAAGTACAGTCACTCAGTTAAATTACAAACACAAAGAAGAAAAAGACAAATGGGAAAAAAACGAGCATATCATTTGTTGTAGCATCACCAAGATGCATTTCATGGCAGATAAGCACAGTAACAGAGAAGTATGTCAAGCACAACCTGGGAACAACAGAAAAATTAACATCAGGTAACACGGGACACAAAATCTGATGAATGATCAATGTTCGCTAATTAATATTCTTTAATTACACAGGCAGCAGGACTGTATTTTGAGTATGAAAATTGTTTATATAATTTTAAAACTAGTTCTACAAATGTACCAACTAGAGGTAATAGAGTCATTTATTTGCAAAGAATGAAAAAAATGTTTTTTTATATAGTATGTTCTTAAGATTATATGGTGGAGTTTTAGTATTAGCTCAAGATAAAAGGAGTAAAATAACAGTGTCTTCTTGAAAAATACCCTGAAAGGATGCTTTAGTGATAATGAGGGTCATGAGGGAAGCGACACTAGAATATACAAGACAGAAAACCCATGACACTGCACTTACCCAGACTTGATTTATTTTTGAGACAGGGCTTCATGTAACCTACACTGGCTATTATTTGAAAAGAATCTGAGATTGGTCTTGAACTCACAATCTTCCTGCCTCAGCCTTTGATGTGAAAGGATTCTAGGCATATACTTCCATACTAAGTATGTCTTTATTTTTAACAATATTCTTGGGAATATTATTTGATTATTTTCTTTCTTTCTCCTTAAAAATATTTCCTCTTGAGGCTACTGGTTAGAGTGATACAGGGTCCATGGTAATAATGGAGTATAGAAAATAACTATCTGGTAAACCATGCATGTCCCACATGCACACACACCACCACCACCAACATCGATAACTCTGATTTGTGCTGTTGTTCAACTTATATGGTAAAAAATGATCACCGAAGCTTATTTCTGATTACTAGAGTGATTTAATCAATTGTAGGATTTGGAAGAGATGTGTGGAGTTTTCTCTCCTTAACACCAGTTCTGTTTTCTGAGGAACTGATGACTTTCTATTAGGGGAAGAATAGTTAGGTCACATTGGAAAAACTTTTTTTTCTTTCATTCTGTGATCTTCTTAACATCTGGGAGTGGAGACAGTGCAGTGTTGAGAACATGATGAGCAATCAGCTAAGTGTAAAAGCCCATTTTATGTTTGAAGCATTGAACAGAGGAAATCTAGACTCCATGCCTCTAGCAAGAACAACACAAGATGGGACTTAAAGTGCAAAGGGGGTAACACAACTAAAGTAAAAATTAGAATAAGTGTAGAGAGTCATCAGCCACAACACAGAACTGATTTCTGAAGGTAAAGGAAGTGAGAGCACAGAAAAGAAACTCACAGAAAGTCCCTCATATCATAGCATCGTCTGTGACTACACTGACCATGTTCTTTCTGGAAAAACAAAGCAAACAAGAAACAAACAAACAAACAAACAAACAACCCCCCCCCCCAGAACAACAGGTAGTCATTTGGGGAGGCTCCAATATGCTGGAACTGCCCATCTTTAGTGGTTTCAATACTTCTCCTATGGATACAGCAGGTTTATTTTTTCTCCCATTAATGGATATTTGTGGTATGTACTCTTTGAAGGGGTATTTGATTGGCATTCCACTGTGGCTGATAAATTTCCCTCTTTTATGATGCAAAATTTATAAACTCCACGGGGCAGTGATTATTACCTGCTTTGTTCATGGATATATTGCCAGCACTTAGAATAATAAGTGGCATGTTGTGAGTACTTCATAAATATTCACTGAAATAATTAACTATAGCTCATACTGCCAAAGCCCCAACCATTCATTCATACAGATGTTTATAAACAATTGTTGAATGCTACTTTGCTTTAAGTCATTGCAATTTAGAGATCAGACATATTTATTCTTTAAAAAGATCATTATGGATTTTTTTCTTTTTAGATAAAATAAACGAAATCACATTATATCATTTTTTGTTTCTTTTTTATTAATTTATTTTTTTAAACTCCATATTTTATTCCCTCTCCCCTCATCCATCCTCCAACTGTTTCACATCCCATTCCTCCTCCCCACCCACCTGTCTCCATGTGGATGTCCCCACCCCAACCCCACATGACCTCTAAATTCCCTGGGGCCTCCAGTCTCTTGAGGGTTAGGTGCACCATCTCTGAAAGAACACAGACCCAGAAGTCCTCTTCTGTATGTGTGTTGGGGGCCTGTCTTAGTCAGGGTTTCTATTCCTGCACAAACATCATGACCAAGAAGCAAGTTGGGGAGGAAAGGGTTTATTTGGCTTACATTTCCATACTGCTGTTGATCACCAAAGGATGCAGGACTGGAACTCAAGCAGGTCAGAAAGCAGGAGCTGATGCAGAGGCCATGGAGGGATGCTCTTTACTGGCTTGCTTCCCCTGGCTTGCTCAGCCTGCTCTATTATAGAACCCAAGACTACCAGCCCAGAGATGGCACCACTCACAAGGGAACCTCCTGACTTGGTCACTAATTGAGAAAATGCCTTACAGCTGGATCTCATGGAGGCATTTCCCCAACTGAAGCTCCTTTCTCTGTGATAACTCCAGCTGTGTCAAGTTGATACAAAACTAGCCAGTACAGGGCCTCATATCAGCTGGTGTATGCTGCCTGTTTGGTGGTTCAAAGTTTGAGAGGTCTCAGGGGTCTAGATTGAGACTGCTGGTCCTCCTACAGGATTGTCCTTCTCCTCAGCTTCTTTCAGCCTTCCCTTAATTCAACAACAGGGATCAGCTGCTTCTGTCCATTGGTTGGGTGCAATATCTGCATCTGATTCGTTCAGCTGTTTGTTGTATCTTTTAAAGTGAAGTCATGATAGGAACAAGCCTCCATTGCTGGTGGGATTATAAACTGGTACAACCACTCTGGAAATCAATCTGGAGGTTCATCAGAAATTTGGAAATCTACCTGAAAACCCAGCTATCTAACTTTTGAGAATATACCCAAAAGATTCCCTACCATGTCACAGGGTCACATGTTCCACTATTTTCATAGCTGCCTTATTTGTGATAGCCAGAAGCTGAAAACAACCCAGATGTCCCATTACAGAAGAATGGATACAGAAAATGCAGTTCATTTACACAATGGAAAACTACTCAGCTACTAAGAACAAGGACATCCCCAGTTTTGTAGGCAAATGAATGGAATTAGAAAATATCACCCTACTGAGGTAACTCAGACCCAAAAGGACATGCATTGTACGTACTCACTAATAAATTGATATTAGACAAAAAAGAAATACAGAATACCCAAGATATAGTCCTCAGAACTCAAAAAGGTCCACAAACTAAAGTGCCCAAGTGAGGATGCCTCAGTCCCACTTGGGAGAGGGAAGAAAGCTATTTTCTCTCTCCCAAGTGGGACAAGTGGGGAGGGAGGGAAGAATCTGGGAGGGAAAGTGTATGGGGGGGCAGGAGAGGTGAGGGAGAGGGGAACCTGATCTGGTATTGGGCAAGGGAAAAGGACTGAAGCCCTGAGGGCCAGCAGAAAGAATGGAAACAGGCAACCTCAGGAGATAGGAGATTGGGGGGAACCTCCAGAATGTACCAGACACCTGGGAGGTGACTCTCAAGACTCAGAGGGAGGGACCTTAGATGAAATACCTGACAGTAGGGAGAGGGAACTTATATATGGGGCAATGGGTTCTGCAAAGACAGCCTGGTCTCTAGTGGAGCTTAGGTCTTGAACCCCAGTGGGACCTGGTGGGTTTTAGTTTCCACCTATATGGGACAGAAGGTATTTGATCATGTCTCCTGGACCCCTGGTTCCTGTCAAAGTTACTGCCCCCACAATCCCCACAGGAGAGTCATGTGGCTATCAGTCACATAGACGATGTCTCATGCTTCTGGCATTCTGGCTAGACTCCTCCCTACAGTTACCTAGCAACAACAAGATAGCCTAACCCACTATAAGAGGTGCTGCTTGGCCCCACCTCTTTTTACCTCTCTTACTCTCTAGCCTTCCTCCTCTCTCTCTCTCTCTCTCTCTCTCTCTCTCTCTCTCTCTCTCTCTTCCCCCTTTCTCTCCATGGCCGATCTCTCTCTCTTTCTACCTTCTCTCTTTCCCCCTGCCTTTCTACAATAAAGCTCTAAAACCATAGACTGTCTCTGCTCATCAAGACCTGCTGTGCTTGAATGATGGGATAGGCTTTCCCATAATGAGCTGCATCTAACCTCCCACCAGAAGGCCTTCCTGTGCTCCAGCTACAGACCTGATTAAGGACTGCACCTGCATGAGAACCAGCCAGCTTCCCCCTCTCTCTCCACCCTCTCTTCCTTTATCTCTAGGGCTGAGTGCCACTCCGGGTCCCTTATTCTGTTCTCAGGTCCTCTGCTGTATCCAGCATGGGATGCTGGAGACGGAGACTGAGAACCTGGTACCTGGGGCTGCCCTTTGTCTACCACCCGCTATGTGGGGTCAGTGGCTTAACACAGCCAGATGCCCACCCGGGGCACCTCGAAAGTGTGTGGAGTCCTCCCATGTCCACCCGCTCAGAGCACTGGAACTCTGGTGGGACAAGGGCTCTCTCCCACTCCCCTCTTTCCCACACACCCACAGCCTTGCACTTATAGAGCCCACCTCCAGCAGGAAAACAGGACATCAAGTGAGGGATGGACATCAAGTGTTGCCATCCCACAGTCACAATTCTGACTCATAATTTTTCCTGAAAGAATTACAGGGGTGGAAATGGAGAGGAGCCTGAGGAAAAGAAGGTCCAGTGACAGGCTTAAAGTGGGATTCAGCTCAAGGTGAGGTCCCAAGGCCTAACACTGTTACTGAGGCTATGGAACACTCACAAAAAGGGACCTATCAGTTTGAATTCTTAAGGGAATAGTGACAACAGAGGTCCCTTCAATGTGGTTTGAAAATTATAACAGATTTATTAGTATTCGAGCAAGATACTCGATATTGGAAATGACTTTATCTAATTTTTAATCCTTTAACAATTTTGTGAGTTGAAGGGATAATGTTTTTTTCTGAGATGAAGAAAAAAGATTCATGCTTACAAATTATGCACAGGACCATAAGCCCAGCTGACCAGTTAATGGACATTATAGAGACTTTCGGGAGAGTCTGGACTTCACTACCAACATATGTGCTTTACCAAGCATGTATGTCTCCAGGCACCACCAAACTGCATTTCTCTTGCAGCCTTGGTTCAGTTCAGCTTGCATTTGTAGTTACTCATAATTCAGCTGGTCAAGGAAAAGTGTGTGCCTTGATCCTTCTTTTTAGTCTCCTCAGTGATAAAATGTCACATTTTAAGGGCACGATCCTTCAAATGTTTCCAGTAAAATTTGATTGTAGCTAGTGAACCACCTGGAACCTCTTTCTCATTCTGTTTGAGCCCACTGTCCCTACTGTGAGTTCCTGTTCCTGGATTTTCAGGTGTTTTGTGGTGATGGGTTTCTGGATACTTATCTCAAGACAACTGGACTGCACAATGTCTCAAGACCAGATTCACGGGCTGGTGAGATGGCTCAACGGGTAAGAGCACTGACTGCTCTTCCGAAGGTCCTGAGTTCAAATCCCAGCAACCACATGGTGACTCACAACCACCCCCAATGAGATCTGACGCCCTCTTCTGATGTGTCTGAAGTCAGCTACAGTGTACTTACATATAATAAATAAATAAATTAAAAAAAAAAAAGACTAGATTCACAGTAGGATCTAAATCTCAATTCAATAGAGGAAGACATATTATTGGAACACTGTGCCCTTTCATACTAGGGCTATTACCACTTTTTTACTGTGTTTATTCAGTTGTTCAAATAATAATGAATATGTTCTTCCTACTTGGGGGGAAAGTTGATTTCTAGAAATCATATGGAAAATAAAGTAGATGCTAAAAGTTTTATGTTTAGAAAACAGTGTTTTAGAATCAGAGTTGATATGGCTAAGAAATTGTACCTAGAGAAATGACAATGCAGACACAGAAAAGAAAGCAGATCAAAGGAATATAATATGCCATTGCGTATAAAACTGCAGATCAACTGAGGGACTGGGCTGGCTGATGGTGATTCCTCTGAGCGCTGAAGGTTTTCAGGATGCTGGGAGAATTTAAAGGTGATTAAGGCTAGGAGCAGGTGTGCATGTCTACTATAGATGAGGAGAACTGGGTGAGAGGCTCTCGGATGAACATACCAAAGAAGGGAGTGGGGTTGCCAGCTATGGACAGTATGACTTTCCAAATGATTATCATAGACTCTGAAATATCAGGGAGTAATGATCAAGAAGTAATTATTGACCAGCCAGGAATTCAAATTATATCATGTGACCACAGACACAAATGAATACCCCTTCAGCACATCAAAGTACTGCATGAAAACTGTATGCTTCTTGTAAGTTTATACCTCAAAATAATGTTAGAAAGCCAGACAAGTAAAAAAACATAACCTTGGACTTTTTTGTTTTGTTTTGTTTCATTTCGTTTCAAGACAGGGTTTCTCTGTGTAGCCCTGGCTGTCCTGGAACTCACTTTGTAGACCAGGCTGGCCTTGAACTCAGAAATCTGCCTGCCTCTGCCTCCCAAGTGCTGGGATTAAAGGCATGCGCCACCATGGCCGGCTTCATAACCTTGGATATTAATCGGAGGTCTAAGATGTGTTAGAAAAAGAAAGTCGGGAAAAATTCAATTTTTAACTGTCTTGTTCCTATTCACAGTCCACATTTCCCATGCCCTTACTGATATGGTACATTTAAAAATACCCAGTCTATTATACATTGTGGCCGCACATACATACACTGCTTTCTCCTTGTGGACAAGCACTGGGGGAAATTATACTATGTCAAGTAAAAAAGGGATGGCAAGCTCCATGGGAACAGTGACAAGCTCATTGATGGTGTGTTCGTTTTGTCATGCTGTGAGATAATTATGAATTTTCCATGTTTGGAGAGAAAGATGTGAAAATGATGTAACAGTAGTCAATGTTTTGATACATTTAGTGAAACAATTGTTCTCTCTGAATTAGTCATGTAGGAGAATTGAGAATGCTCTACAGACAATTTTGGAGGGTAAAAAGAACTTCATCTAGCATTCACTGGCACCCAGAAAGGCACGGTTGTTTCTAAGGAAAAGTGTAAAATGTGTGGATGTTTGAATCACCTTCTTACATAAAGTACTTATGACTCCTTTGTGATGTTCTTCCCATTAGGGACAATACCTCCCTTTTCTGTCACTCTGTGTCCATCTGTCCTTCTTCCACAGCAATGTCCCACCCAGTACTTCTAATGAAATTGTTTCTGGCATCGTTTCCACTCTGTTGGAATCTTCCCTACTTGATATCCAATATTTTCAAATGTACAATTTTGCATTTCTCTCAAGGAGCTTTTAGTTAAACTCAAAAGAAAATTTTCAGAGACTGAAGATTTGTGAGAATAGGGTAATGCTTTCTAAATTAGAACCTGCTGATGCTTGTCTAACACATCTATAGCAACTTCTTTTAATCGTCACATAGAACATTTGTCTGTTTTAAAGGGCACAAAGGTAAAGCGTCTTAATTATAGCTGGAAAATCATTGACACAGCTTAGAAACTGAAAAAAATCAATCACAACATGTGCTCAAATGTTTCTACAACATTCAGTTCTGGGTTCCTGCTAATTGGCCTCAGCTTTGTGCATAGGAGAAAAGCTTGGGAATAGGACCCATGCAATAGCATATCTTAGACAGAATGGAGATGCATGATTTTCATCACCATGGAGACACAGAGAGGACATGGTGTCATGATCTTTGAGGATTCCAGATACAAAAGACATGAATCAGAATGCTGAATCTTGTTCTCAGCCACTGTGAAGAACATATTCACCTAGGCAAAACTCTCATTAAATGAAGGGAGATCTAGGCAAAGAGGTGATTCCTCGGGGTGCATGCACAATATAAAACTGGTTGCTTACCTATCATGACTGCATTGATTTTCTTTATAAGTGTCCACTTCCCTCTAAAATTCACCTCACTCTACTGCATATGGAATAGAGCTCTCTAAACATAATGTGGGCATTAAATTAAAAGTCCAATAAATTGAATTAATAACTGGGTAGGTATTTATGTTAAGAAGAGCCAAATGAAATTCTTTCATCTATGCAATTAATTCACTATGTTTTCTAAGATGCAGAGCTAAGCTTGTGTCAGGTTTTGATAAGAATGGTAACTAATATGAGATTCTTTTGAAAATTACTTTTACCAATAAACAAAGGCCCTAAATGCACTATAAAAGACATGCTGCATGTTTTGGGAGTTGGAAATATGCACGTAAGCACTGACCTATAGTGAGCTACTTCAAATTAATTTCTCCAGATGTCCCAGGTGACTTTAGACAATGTTGACATAGAAATATACAAAGAATTAACACCTGTGGATGAGATTAGGCTGTATAGAAAACTTATTTCTCAGTATCTCATATTAAATATATGGTAGACAGTGAGAGCCATTAACACTGTCCAAAATGATGCACATACCACTCTGGTGATATAATGTCACCTATACAGACAATTGAGAAACAACAGATCTTAACACCAACAGGAAGCAAAAATTAACCAGTTTAAGCCTCTCTGCATCTGAAAATTATTAAATTGAAAATAGAATCTAAACAAGGCTGAAATGGCCATAGAGTGGCTCTTTAAAAATTTCATCCTGGCAAGGCAAGACTAAAGTTCATGGGCAGGTCTCTTGAGTATGTATCTCTGCTCTCTGTAATAATTCTCTGGGTTTATTTTATTTATTTTTTATTTTTTATGAAGTGTAATGTGTCTGCATCCACTCAAGTCAGATGCAGTAGTCAATCTTACTCAATCAGTACAGTGATCTTAATAATGTCAGACCTTGGGCTGCAAATGACAGCATCCCTGTCTCACATAAGCTGGCTCTGTTCATTCTCTTGAGAATTACCCTATCTCTGGGAGGAATAACATAATTTTGGTCACAAAGAAGATTCTGGGAAACCATGTCAATCTATGAACAATAAACATCCATGAAAAAGACATTTTTCAAGCTTATATTTAACATCACACTGGATTGATTAAAACTTAACGTGTTCCCACTGAAATCAGAAAGTGATGAAGATCATTATTGTCTTCATTTCTAGTGCAATATAGTACATGAAGTAATAAACTAGAGCAATGTAACATGATAAAGAAATAAAAGGGAAACAATTACGAAAGGAAGAAGTCAAACTATTCCCTTTTACAGATAATATGGTACTGTACACAAAAAATTCAAAAGAACCACATTTCTTTTTTTTTTTTTTTTTTGGTTTTTCAAGATAGGGTTTCTCTGTGTAGCCCTGGCTGTCCTGGAACTCACTTTGTAGACCAGGCTGGCCTCGAACTCAGAAATCCGCCTGCCTCTGCCTCCCGAGTGCTGGGATTAAAGGCGTGCACCACCACGCCCGGCTAGAACCACACTTCTTAGAGCAGATAACCTGTTTAGCAAAATGGCCAGGTAGAAAATTAACGCTGAAAATTAGTATCTTTCATATATACTAATGACAAACATACCAAAAGGAAATCAGGAAAACAATTACATTCAACACATGCATGCAAACACACACACACACACACACACACACACACACTACATAAAAATAAGCCTAACCAAAGGAAGATCACTGCAATGAAAAATTTTAAACAATGAACGAGAATGACATGGAAGTTGGAATGAATTTACATGCTCAGGTATTAAGAATAATCTCATGAAAATATCGATCCTACTAATTGCAACTCATAGATTCAATGATGCAGCCACATTTAAAAGTTGCAAGGCCATTCACCATATACGTATCTGCAGTCAAAAAGGTATTTGGATGCAAATACCTTGGATGCCATTGGCAAATTGAACCAAAAGAATATTTCAGGTATACTAAATTTAGAAGTATACTATAGAGGCATAGTGATAAAACAACAACAACAAAGCAAAAACAGCAATATACATGTGGTAGTTTGAATGTGCACGGGCCCTAAAGGCTTTTATGTTTGGTTCCCAGTTGGTAGAACTATTTGCAGATGGTTAGGGGTGTGGTTTGCTAGAGGAGGTGTGCTGCTGGGGTCAGACTTTGAGGTTCAAAGCCTATGTCATTCCTTGTTAGCGTTCTGTGCCTCATGTTTATAGGTTAGGATAGGAGATCTCAGCTATCAGTCTAGAGCTATTATTACCTGTCTGACGCTACGGTCATGCTGATCATGGACTCTAAGCCTCTAACACTATAAGGCTTAAAATTAACTTTTTTTGTTTTGGTAAGTTGTCTTGGTCATAATGCCTTATCACAGCAATTAAAAATAATTGCTTGGAAGTTATTCTCCTCAGATATAGAAAAAGCACAAAATTTATTTTGGCTCCCCAAAATATTAATGATAGTCAAAGCTAATCTGAACCAAAATAAAACTTTGGGTGAGATCAACACATTACATTTAAAAGTACACTCAGAACCATAGTCATAAGAACAGCATAATACTGGTACAAATGCAGACACAGACCAATGAAATAAAATTGATAACCCAGATAGATAGAAGTTCATGCAACCACATTACCTAATTTTTTATATAGGTAATAAAAAAGTAAACATTAGAGAAAAGAAAGATTCTTCAACAAATGGTATTAGAGAAACTGAAATTCAGCATGGAAAAAATGGAACTAGATCTTTATCTTTTACCTTAGTACCTTGATCAACTTTAAAAAAAGATCAAGGTCCTCAAAAAAAAAACTAATTCCAAAGGAAAAAATATGGAGTATGTTTTATAGTTACAGGTATGGAATTTCTGATCAAAAATCCAGTAAAACAAGAACTAAGCCCAACTGTCAACCAACAGAATCTCATGAAACTCTAAAGCATTTTATAAAGTCCAGCAGTGGAAACGGTAAAGTGAATGAATTGGCAGTGCACAGATTGGGAGAAAATCTTTACTTGTTCTTTATCAGAGGGCTAGTGTTTAGAGTATACAAGGGGCTTTTAAAATTAACACTAAGGAGTTGAATAATTCAACTTTAAACAGTCTATGAAATTGAACAGAAAATTTTCAGAGGAAGACATAAAAATGGTTAGGAAATTCTTAAAAGTTAATGTCAGGGCCAGGAAGCAGGAGTGGGTGGGTTGGGTAGCAGGGTTGGGGGAGGGTATAGGGGACATTGGGGATAGCATTTGAACTGTAAATGAAGAAAATATCTAATAAAAAAGTTCTCAATATCTTTAGTTATTAAAGAATCATAGATTAAAATATTTTAAGTTCTATCTTAATGTAATCAGAATGGCCATTATCAGAAATTCAAATGATAAATTCTGGCATGAATGGTCCCCTTTTGGTGGAAGTGTGAATTAATGTAGCCTTCTTGACATCAATTAGGAGATTTCTCAGATAACTAGAAATATAACTGCCATATGACCCAGTTATACCATGTCTGGGCTTGTACTGAGAATACTTTATATCCTACTATAGTATACTTGTTAATCCATGTTTGTTGTTACTCTCTTCACAGCTAGGCAGTGGAATCTGCCCAGATATTCAACAACAGATGAGTGAATAAAAAAATGCCTATGCACAATAGAGTATTACTCAGCCACAAAGATAAATGAAATCAAATTGGCAGGTAAATGGAAAAATTATTCTGAATGACATCACTTAGGCCAAGAAAGGCAATTGTTTTCTTCTCTGTTATACTTAGATTCCTTCTTTAAAGCTTTTGACTTTACCTTTAATTTCTCCTCCTTCCTTCCTGTTTTCTTTCTGCTCCATGCAAAGCATACAGATCAAAGAAAATCTACAAGGGTAAAAGGCCAAGTAACATATAAGAGCAGTCCTATTGGATTATACCTGACTTCTCAATGGAGACCCTAAAAGCCAGAAGGACCAGGAAAGATGTCCTGAAGACTCTTATAGACCACAGATATCAACTAAGACTACTCTACCCAGAAAAAGTTTTCATCATCATGGATAGAGAAAACAAGATATTCCATTATAAAATTAAATTTAAACAATATCTACCCAGCCCTACAGAAGGTACTAGAAGAAAAGTTCCTTCCCAGTGAGCTTAAAAAAAAGCCCTATAAACAAAGGAAATATGTCATCTCACCAGCAAAACCCAAAGAAGGGAAACACATAAATACACACGTGTGCATGCACACAAACCCATTACCACCATCATCACCACTACCACCACCACTGCTACCACCCCCCCACTATCACCACCACCAAGAAAGTAATAGAATAGAAATTATTGGTTATTGATATCTCTCAATATCAATGGACTACATTCCCCAATAAGAAGACTCATACTAACAGAATGTATGTGAAAACAGGGTCCATCCTTATGCTGGATATAAGAAACACACTTCAGCATCAAAGATAGACATTACCTCAGAGTAAAGGGCTTTAAAAAGATTTACCAAGCAAATGAACATAAGGTATAATCTGGAGTAGCCACTATAATATCTAACAAAGTAAACTTCAAACAACAATTAATCAAAAAAAAAAAAAGATAGGGAAGGATACTTTATATTCATCAAAGTAAAGATTCACCAAGATGAACATCTATGCTATAAATGCAGAGACATCCATTTTGTAAAGGAAAGACTATTAAAGCTTAAATCATACATCAACCCTCACACACTGTTAGTTAGAGACTTCAAAATCCCATTCTCACCAACAGGCAATTCATCCAGACAAAAACTAAACACATTAAAACTGAACCAAATGGACCTAACTGATATCTATAGAACATTTTACCCAAGCACAAATGAATATGCCTTCTTCTCAGCATCTTACAGAACATACCCCCAAATTGGCCACCTAGTTGATCACAAAGCAAGTCTCAACAGATGCCTAAAAATTGAAATAACCCACTGTATTCTATCAGAAAATCACAGATTAGAACTTGATTTCAACAACAACAACAACAAAAACAGAAAGCCTATACACTTATCGAAACTGAACAACCCTATACCGAATGATGACTAGGTCAGTCAGAAATAAAGAAATTAAAGACTTCCTAGAATTCATTGAAAATAAATGCACAATGTACCCAACTTATTGGACACAATGAAAGTTCTACTAAGAGGAAGTTTTATAGTACTAAGTGCCTATATGAAGAAATTGGAGAGATCTCATACTAGCAATTTAAAAGCACATTCGAAAGTTCTAGAACAAAACGAAGTAAGCACACCTAAGAAGAGGATATGACAGGAAATAATCAAACTCAAGTCAGAAATCATTAAAATAGAGATGAAGAAGACAATACAAAAAATCATTGAGTCAAAGTTCTTTGAGAAAATCAGCAAGAAGAACCCTTTTCCTAACTAATAAAACACAGAAAGACAATACCCAAATTATCAAAACCAGAAATGAAAAGAGGGACATAACAACAGCCACTGACAAAATTCAAAAAATCTGTAGGTCAAAATTTAAAACCCTGTACTCCATAAAATCAAAAATTTTATATAAAAGAAATGCATGATTATCTTGATATATAAACCACTTAGCAAAGTTAAATCAATATCAAACAAGCATCTTAATTGAAGTTATTAAAAGTCAACCAACCAACCAAACAGAAATCTAACCAAACAAAAAACCCACCACCACCACCACCACTAAAACCAAAAGAGCTTAGAACCAGATATTTTCCCCACAGGATTCTACCAGACTTTCAAAGAAGTATGCACACCAATAGTCCTCAAATTATTCTTCAAAATAGAAATAGAAGAAAAAATATTCCAAATTCATTTCATACGGCCACAGTCATCCTGACACCTAAACCACACAGATATTCATAAAAGAAACTGGATTACAGATCATTTTCACTCATAAACACACATACAAAAATAATCAAAAAAGTACTCACAAACCAGGTGCAGAAACATATCAAGATCATCCATCATGATCATGCCAGAGATGCAGGGATGATTCGACATAAGCATATCTGTCAATATCATCCTCCATATAAACAAACTGGAAAAAACCCACACAATCATTTCATTAGATGATGAAAATTTCTTTGACAAAATCCATCACTCATTCATTACACAAAGTTTGGAGAGGGTAGGGATAAAAGGGACATACCTAAACATAATATAGGCAATTTATAGCAAGCCTATTATTAAATTAAAGGGAGAGAAAGTAAAAGCAATTCTACTACAATCAGTAACATGATAAGACTGTCTATTCTCTACATATCTATTAAATATATTGATTGAAGTTTTAGCTGGAGCAATAAGCCAATTGAAGGAGAGCAAGGGATAAAAACAGGAAAGGAAGAACTCAAAGCTTTATTATTTGCAGACAAAATGATAGTATGTAGAAGTGACCCCAAAAATTCTACCAGGAAACTCCTACAGCTAGTAAGCATCTTCAACAGAGTGGCTGGATAGAAGATAAAGTATAACAAAGAAATCATTTACCCTTATGAGCACAAATAACAAACAGGGTGAGAAAGAAATCAGAGAAGCAATATTCTTTACAATAATCACACATAACATAAAATGTATTGGATTTTTTCTACCCAAGTGATCTAAACATTTGTATGGTAAAAAATTCAAGTCTTTGAAAAAAAATTGAAGAAGATATTAAGATGGAAAATATTTCCGTGCTCACATATTGGTAGTGTTAACAGTAAAAATGGCTATCCTAGCAAAAGCAATCTACAGATTAAATCCAATCCCCATCAAAATTGCAACAAAATGCTTTACAGACCTTGAAAGACAATACTCAACTTCAAATGGGAAAGTAAAAACCACCAGATTGATAATAAATCCTGAACAATAAAGGAACTTCTGGAAGAATCACTATCTCTGATTTCAAGTTGTATTACAGTGCTATAGTAATAAAAACCACACAGTACCGATATAAAATCAGAGACACTAATCAATAATATCAAAGCAAAGACCCCAAAATAAATTCACACATCTGTGGACTCCTGTTTTGTTTTGTTTTGTTTTGTTTTGTTTTGTTTTGTTTTAATGAAGAAGCAAGAAATACAGAAATGGAAAATAGAACGCTCTTCTACAAATGGTACAGGTCTAACTGGATGTCTGCATATAGAAGAATGCAAGTTGATCCTTATTTATTACTCTACACCAAGTGTAAGTATAAGTGAATAAAAATATCTCAAATGAAACCAGATACACTGAATCTAATAAAAGATAAAGTGGAATAATCTTGACCTCATTAGCACAGGAAACAACTCCCTGAACAGTACACTGAGAATACAGGCATTAAGGACAATATTTAATAAATGGGATTTCTAGAAACTGCAAAGCTTCTGTAAGGCATATAATCAACAGGAAAAAACGGCAGTCTACACAATGGGGAAAGACTTTTATCAACTTCATATCTGACAAAGAGCTAATTTCCAAAATACATAAAGAACATTAAAAATTATACATCAACAAAGCAAATAATGCAAGTCTATGGATATCCTCAGTTTCCATTGTTATGTCCCCCTTTCATTTCTGATTTTGTTAATTTAGATACTGTCTCTATGTCTTTCAATTAGTTTGTCTAAGGGTTTGTCTATTTTGTTGATTTTCTTAAAGAACTACCAACAAAAGATCATTCAGAGGCTGGACCTAGGCCCTACACACATTTGAAACAGATGTGNAGCTTGGTCTTCATGTGGGTCCCCTAAAAATTGGAGCAGGGGCTGTTGATGACTGTTGACTGGCATTGGAACCCCTTTCCCTACCTGGACTGCTTGGTTGGAACTCAATGAAAGAGAAGATGCTTAGTCCTGCTGGAAGTACATGTCCCCTCAGGGTATGGTGGTACCCACAGGGGGTTCCCTTTCTTGAAGGAGAAGGGGAAGGGTAGTGTGGGGAAGGGTTTCTGAAGGTGGAACCTGGAGTAGTGGAGGAAGAGGGGTTGCAACTGGTATGTAATGTAAATAAAGAGAATACATTATGAAACAAAGAAGGCATAGTGAAAAATAAAGGGAGTTATACATTAAAATGTTACATTTACATACTGGAGTATTACTCAACCATTAAAGGAATAAAATCATGAAATTTTAGATAAATGGTTGGAACTAGGAAAAATATACTCTGAGTGAGGTAACCCAGACCCAGAAAGACAAATGTGATATGTGTATGTGGATATTAGGTTTTACATCAATAGTAACAAAACTAAAATCTGTAGAACCACAGAGGCTAGGTACAGAATAAGTGTAGGGTGTGTGTGGGAGATAGATCTCCCTAGGAAATAGACATAGGATTGATAGTTATGGAAGGACGGGAGGAGAGTAGAATGGGAAAATAAAGTGGAGACTGGGAGGAGGAGGGGATCATATAGGGAATACAGGATGAGATAATTAAAATTAAGTGGTATTGAGGAGTGGCATGCAAACCTAATTCAGTAGAAGCTTCCTAAAATGTGTTTGTACAGGAAGGTGATCTAAATGATGGGAGAGACTGAGTCCCAACTGGTTGTCTCTTGTCATCAAATATAGATTCCAGAACTGGGATAGGGTTATATCTATATGAAGTTTTGGCCAAAGGGTCCTCATAGGAACCCCTAAACAACCAAAAGTATAGGCTGCTTTTCAGAAACTGATGGCAAGACCCCATTGCTGAAGATAACACTTAAATGGAGCTGGTGCCTACATAGAACCTTCATATCTATATTGTGTTTTGTCCAGGAAAGTATTCTGCAGCTACCAAAAGAAAACTGTAAACAACAACAAGCCAGCCACAAATCCTTTCCTCTACATACATACTAGGGCAATGTTGGCACAAACTATTTGGAGTTCCAAACCAATAGCTGACTGGACATAATACCCACTACACAAGGTGGAAACCATATACAATACTTCTTGGGTGACCAAAACCCAGGGACCTAGAGTAAAACCAGATCTGCTCATATGAAAAATAAAACAAAACAAGACAAAACAATTTCAACAATAGTAGAAAAACACAAAATAACAAAATGACTTGAATTGACATTCTTCTATGCTCATAGAGCAGTACCTTGCTCAGCTGTCATCAGAGAAGCTTCTTTCTGCAGGATGTAGGAACAAGTACAGAGACCTACACAAGAGTCCAAGAGCCAGAGGATAGACACTTAGAAAACAAGGCCCTCTATATCGACAGGACTGATGCAAATATGAATTCACCAAGACTTAGGCAGCATGTTCAGGGCCTGCACAGGTCTGTTCCTGGTGGGGTCTAAGAGTTGGAAGAAGTAGACTTGTTCTCCCATCCCTAACCCAGAAGCTATCACCAGTTGATAACAACTTGCAAGTGAAAATTTTGCTTTCTTCAAGGAAATTTCATTAGGGAAATAAACTGCTCTTATGAGCAGGTCCCACATTGAGCAGTAGATGACAACAGAAAATGAACTCTAACATCTTTGGAGGTTCCTTGTCTCATAATGTCCTGTCAAACCTCGGGTTTAAAATCTCTATCTATCTATCTATCTATCTATCTATCTATCTATCTATCTATCTATCTATCTATCTATCTTTGTTTTTTGTGCCTTCTCAAGATTTTAAAATTCTTTTTGTTTTGTCCAAGTCTGATGCTTTAGTTTTGTTGCTTTATTTTATTATATTATTTTTAAGTTATCAACCCTTCGGATCCCATTTGTTTTCTAATTAGAGACAGGAAAGGTGTGGACCTGATGTGATGGGAGGTGGCAGGAACTGGGAGGAACAAAAGGGGATCTGATATCATGATATAGTATGTGAGAAAGAAGTTGTATATTCTCTTCCTTCTTTCCTTCCCTCTTCTCTCTTCTCTCTCTCTCTCTCTCTCTCTCTCTCTCTCTCTCTCTCTCTCTCTCTCTC
>NC_034593.1:4271167-4276158 GCF_900095145.1 Mus pahari | reverse complement strand
GGTTTTCCCAAGTGGATATATACTAGGTATATAAAATACAGTCTAGGGCAGGTCTAATGCTCAGGAGTAGCTGGCCAACACAAATAGGAGATGACTCCTTCTTTACTTTCCTTCTTTCTTCCTCTCTCTCTCTCTCTCTCTCTCTCTCTCTCTCTCTCTCTCTCTCCCCTCAGAGAAAGAGAAGCCTCCATGGGTACCAACCCATCATGCCACATTAAGTCACTTCTAAACTAGATGAATCCTCTCCTACTGAGGCCAGACCAAGTATGTCTGCTAGAGGAAGGAGATAAAAAAGACAGTAAACAGCATCTGAAACAGCTCCCAGTACACTTTTTGGGGGACCCACCCAAAGATCAAGCTACACATCTGTGTAGGTTCCAGTCTATTCATGCCCTTTGGCTGGTGGTTTAGTCTCTGTGATTCCCTCATAGGCCTAGGTTAGTTGATGCTGTAGGTCTTCTTGTGGTATCTTTGAATCCTCCAGCTTTCTTAATCCTATTCCCCACTCTTCCACAAGACTCCCTGAACTCTGCCTATTGTTTGGTTGTGTGTCTCTGCATCTGTTTTCATCAGTTGCTGGATGAAGCCTCTCAGAATGACAGTTATGCTAGGCTCCTGTCTACAAGTTTAGCAGAGTATCATTAATAGTGTCAGGGTTTGACTTTTTCCCATGTAATGGGTCTCAAGCTAGGCCAATCATTGGTTGGCCATTTCTTCAATCTCTGTTCCATCTTTCTCCCTGCACATTTTGTAGGCAGACAAATTTTGGGTTGAAAGTTTTGTGGGTAGGTTGATATCCTCCTCTCTACACTGAAAGTCCTGCCTGGCTACAGAAGGTGGCCACTTCAGACTCTATACCCCCAGCTACTAGGAGTCTCAAGTGTTCAACTTGCAATCTCTACAACTACTAAAGGGACAGAGCCTGAAGGGAGGAAAGATTCAGCTGCAGGTGTGCTAAGATTGGAAACACAGGAAAGCAGTTTCCAGTCTGATCACTGTGAACACTTACACAACTCTGGTTGGCTGTTTTCTGATTCAGAGATAATAAGCTAGCAAATCCTTAGAAAAATAGAAGTGTAGTAAGGCTTGTGAATATTTTATAATAATAAACAAGGCAGTGGATGGCCTTGAGACTCACCTCTCCAATTTGAGGAGGCCATGTTGCAGTACATCCCTCTGGCTGCTGCTTTGTCTCATTCACTCAGCATCAGGGTATTGTGCAGCATCCTGTATTTATCATTCACTCTCTTTAATGGGCACTTAGTGAACTGGATTACACTGAGTTTAGATATTCAGTGTTCTTTTATTTTTTTTATTTTTTATTTTTTTGAAGATTTATTTATTTATTATATGTAAGTACACTGTAGCTTTCTTCAGACACTCCAGAAGAGGAAGTCAGATCTTGTTACAGATGGTTGTGAGCCACCATGTGGTTGCTGGGATTTGAACTCCGGACCTTCGGAAGAGCAGTCGGGTGCTCTTACCCATTGAGCCATCTCACCAGCCCTTCTTTTATTTTTAAATAAAAGAATTTATTGTACCCTTCTCTTCACATTTTCCATGGCTTATGGATAATACTCATTGTTTGATGCGGTGAAGTGAGCATATGACTAGGAATACATTATTAAAATAAATTTTAAGAACATTTTCTGTTTTCCTTTTGTATTATCAATGGAATCTAGAGCATTCTACATGGTAGGCAAGCACAAATCCATTAAGCTATTTCTATAGCCTTTGCTTTTATGAAACAGATCTAGCTATGCATGCAGGCTTGCTTTGGAATTGATGTTTTTCTCCTTTAAAGTATCCAGTGGTGAGATACAGCCATGTGTTACCAAGCCTTGCTATGAAAAACATTAAAAACCTAAGTTACAATATGATAACAGACTTGAAAACCTTTTATATATGAAGAAGATATATACTTAATTAACACAAAGATATGTTCCTGAAAACCTAAGTATTTTGTATTCATGTTGAAATTCTCAAAGTGCCTAAGACTAGGTAACATTTATAAATGTAAAATAATGTTGATTTATTCAGACTTGCTGAGAATGAAGATACACGGGGATTAAAATAAAGCCTGGGGCCTGCAGTGCAGATGGGTGAAAGCTAGTTGAGTGAGGCTATTAGACTCTAAAGAAGACAAGAAAACATGGGGGAAGATGCAAGGAGGCTGGCAGAATTATTCCAGCAGGTTGAGCTGCAACCTGGAAAACAATGAGCATCACTATGGAAAACAGACTCTCAGAGGACAATACTTGGTCTCAAGAATTTCTTTCTTTCTTTCTTTCTTCTTTCTTTCTTTCTTTCTTTCTTTCTTTCTTTCTTTCTTTCTTTCTTTCTTCCTTCCTTCCTTCCTTCCTTCCTTTCTTCCTTTTTTTCTTTCTTCCTTTAATTTTTGCAATGAGGTCACAATAACTACAGAGTTTCATATGTTAAAAGGAAAAATAAAATCAGGGAACTTGAATATTTTATGTAAAAGTCCTATTTAGATTATTGTATCAAGCCAGTGTAATGGCCTCTTCATATATATGGACTCTGCCTTCATGAATTCAGCCAAGTACAAATGGAAACATGTGAAAAAATGTACCTGTGCTGAACATGTTAGAGTTGTTCTTGTCATTATCCTCCATAACACAGCATGATGATACTCACATAGTATTTATATTGTGTTGATATCATAAGTAATCAAGATGTGATTTTTCAGTGTGAAGGAGAGTCAGCAGAGGTTGCATGTAAGTAGTCTATCATCATAAGCTAGGCACTTGAGCCTCCTTGGATTTGGGTATGTTGGTGGGCCTGAAGCCTATATCTCATATATATGCTGAAAGCTAGCTTATATTTCCAGTTTGGAAAGATTAAATGTAGCTATTTTTTCTACTATCCAAGATTTGGAGTCATTTGACAATGATAATGGTCTCATGAAATGAAGGATGGCTGTTGTTTTTGCATAACTGTAAATTTGCTTCCAACCTTGATGCATTTTGTTGACTACTCTGTTTTTTCCCTGCTTGATACTCAGTATGAGATGAGGATGAAGAAGATGCTGGTGAACACTGAAAAGAATAGACATAGAATTCTCATTTTCTTCGACAAATTGCCCACTAACGGACACTTTTCTCTTTAGGGAACTGAGATCCACAGGATTTCTACTGGGCACTGAGTAGACTAAACACAATGAGGTGGCTCAAAGAAACCATGATGGAGAAAATGGAATTGTGGTCCTGAAATAGTAACAAATGACTTTTCATTGTTTTCTAAAGGAACATCAGTTCCTTTACATTAAAAATGAGTCCCCAAGGCTAAAGAAGTTCCTTGTCTAATTGAGGACCACAGGGCATGTTCAGTGAGGCTGACAAATGACAACGCTGGGGCATAAAGTGATCTGTCTATTGCCTACATTTCCCTTATTTTTTACTCATAGCCACTGTATCAAAGGTGCTATTGCCACTGTCTTGTAGTCTTAGGAAAACAGAAGTGTTTGAGGGGTTAAACATTTGAATCAGCATAAATACCTAGATATTAAATAATCATCAATTTAAAGTAACATTATATCTAGGAGTTGGTAATAATGGGACATGTTCTTTGGTTTTAGACTATGACACATTAAATTTCAATGTTTCATAAAGACACCAAGGGTAGAGACCTCTATATGAACAATAGCAACAGCAGTATTCTATTATGAATATTCTTAGGTGCATGAAAATCTCCAACCATCATCAATAGAATAAGAAGTATAAAATTAAAATCCTTAAGTGTCCTGATTCCAAGTTTCTGAATGGTATAATAAGAAACATGTGTTTCAATATAATGTTGGAAAATATAAAAATACAAGGAAATATATTTGAAATAAAAGTAGGTGGCCCTTTAATTGCTGACAATTATTTAGGTAACTTTATGTATAATCTTCAGGTGAGGAAGAAAACAGAGTTAGCTGAGGACATGCAGTGTTAGTTTAACTGCATTCAGTTCCATTAGCTATCAAGACAAGTATTGGCTTTTATTTTGCCTTCAGTTCAAAGAAAGGTTTCCCCCATGTTTCAAATTAAGTGCTAATAGGACAACTATTTCACACTGGATAGCTACAAATTGCTTAGTTAGGTGTTTCTATGGCTCAGTAACTAAGCATGGATGAATATGTAATTAGCTTTTAAACTCTTCCATAACAGGCACTATACTACAGCTGTTCTATAGAACTTCATGTCTCTGAGCATTTTTAGAATACTAAATAGAATGTGTTACTTGATATTTGTCTCAGTAGAGTGAATGTATTCCCTGATAAACATGTAAGAATTCCAAGAGTTATTCAGTGTAGTGATGTGCTTACAAACTATAGCAAAGCAACTAGAATGTACATCTACAGCACTGTGGAGTCTCCAGAGAATAAGGCTGATTTGAAGATTCACAGAATATGAATTCTCTCTATGATGCTTGACTTGAAGATTCACAGAATATGAATTCTCTCTATGATGCTTGAGAAGCTCATGTAGGGACATGCATGTGGGTTTTGAGCATATTAACCAATATAGCTAGGGAAAGAATTGCAGACTAGTCAAAGTTCAGATGGACTACTTTTTAATCATCTATTTAAATTTATTCTTAAAAGATTTAATTTATTTTTAATTATGTGAACTTTGGGGCAGGGTGATATGTGAACATATGTTTGTGTGCTCAAGGAGGCCAGAAGAAGTTTCTGTATCTATCTTGTAATTGAAGTTGCAGGCAGTTGTAAAACACCTAATGTGGGTTCTGGAAACTGAACTCCAGTCCTCTGCAAGAGTACTGCTGTGTTTTACAAAAATAAAGAGAAAGAGAAGGATTATGTTTGGTGGATGTGTAGTCAGGTGTGGGGGAAGGGAGTGCCTTCATGGGCCCAGTCACAGGACATTATAGTATAGAATAGAGTTTATTCAGGGCATGGGGAGGGGAGTTGAGAGAATAGGGGAGAGAGAGAGAGAGAGAGAGAGAGAGAGAGAGAGAGAGAGAGAGAG
>NC_034593.1:4267083-4270707 GCF_900095145.1 Mus pahari | reverse complement strand
AGAAGAGAAGAGAAGAGAAGAGAAGAGAGGAGAGGAGAGGAGAGGAGAGAGGAGAAAAGAGAAATAGAGGCCAGCCATGAACATGGGGAGAGAGGGGGGAGAGAAATGGGAAGAGAGGGAAAGTGGGATGAGAGGAGAGAATGAGAGCAAGAAGACAAGAGAGAGAGGAGGAGGCAAGCAACCTCTTTCATAGTGAGTCAGGCATACCTGTTAACTGTGGGGTGGAGCCTAGGCAAAACACTAATAAGTACTATACACTCTTAACCACTAGGCCATTTCTCTAGCATACATCTACCTAAAATTCTATATAGAAATGATGAGAATGACTTTGAATTTATCACAAGAAGGAAAGTATATAAGGTGGAAGAGAGATTGAGGAATGCACAGGGTATCTGTTGGCATTAGAAGCTGTTTGCAGTCTCTGAATCCAGCGATGACATCACCTCCAGGTGACAAGGACCCTCTTGCATCTGTTGCCATGGTAACTGCCACACATTCCCAACATGTACATCACCTGTGCACTGTACCTGTGCTCTGTGGTGCATGTGATTATGTCACAGTCCAAATAAAAGGCAGAGACCCCAGCCCCTCACCACTTCCTTTTCTCCCCCATCCTCCAGAAAGGTCTGTCCAACCTTAAGGTTGGCATTCCATGGTCACTAAGACTAATCCCCTTAGCCAAATCTTGGGTGACTCCCCTCTTGAATGTGGTTTTCATAAGCCACCTGCCTTGGGCTCTTGCATCCATACAGTAAAACCTAAGCTTAGGTGGGCCACTTTCCATTCAGTCCAGGACTCATCAAAACCTCTAGTTGTCAGTGTGATGACCTGGACATCTAGCCTGGCTGTACATTTGTAATTCATTGTTAAACTCTTTCTTGGGACACTGGTCTGAATAGTTCAATAACAACTCCATGGCCCAATGGGTGCCTCGTCGTCTTCAACCATGCCTCCAGGCTTCCCACTGGGATGTTTCCTAGAAAATCTAAAATCTCTAAAGTTAATGCCTGACTTGAGGGCATCAAAGCTGGTAAACCTCTGCAATAAGGTCTGGACAAAGTACCCATTAGACAACAGCTCTAAATGGCCAATTAATGGTACACCAGATCCAACTATTTTTAAGGGATCTTCATATATTCTGCCAGTGGTCTGGTAAATGGAAATAGGTCCCTTATGCCCAAGCTTTTACCTATCTTCACTTTATACTCTTTCTTGGTTCTTCTTGTTCCCCAACTCAACTTCTCCTAGCCATGAAACCTCCACCAGATGAAATTAAAACCCTCAATCGAGCTAACAACCCCCCTCCTTTCTGCTGTAGATTTGTTTCTCTACTTCCTCAGCTTCATCTTCTCACCAGACTTCCCCAGAGTCTCCTTGCTTGACCTCTCCAGACCCCTCTCCCCCTCCTGTCCCAGCTACAGGCCACTCCGACTGCCCTACATTGCACTACTTTCAGCCCTCCTATCTCTTGCTCTAAGACCACAGCCAACCACCCCTCCCCCAGGTCCCTCTTTTCCTGGGACCGTTGACTCAGCGTCGGTCCTTCCTTTACGTGAAGTTGTTGGCACGGATGATCTAATCAGGGTACATGCTTCTTTCTCACTAAGTGAACTTTCTTAAATAGAAAACAGACTGGGGCCCTGTACCGCTAACTCCCTGTCTTTATTAAAGAGTTTCAGTGCATTACTCAATCTTATCGCTTGACTTTCTATCATGTACATATGATCCTCACTAATAATTTACCTTACTAATAATTCACTAATGATGAACACAGGTGAGTTTGGAAACAGGCAAGAATACATGCAGACAAGACTCATCAAACAAATGGAACATATCCTATTGGATCTGAAACAGTACCTGACCAAGATCCTTGACGGAATTATAGTTCCCCAGGTGGTATTTACCAACTATTTCATCCTAACACCCAAGACTTGTCTTATTTTGTTAAAATCCACCTACAGCCTACTCCTGAGGACTTAAGTTTCTTAAAATCTATCACTGCCTCTTGCAAAATCTGTCAGATGTCAGACTCCAACTCTGGGCATTGTAGTAGACCTTTTCTTATCCATCAGACTAGAAGTCCTGGAACCAACTGGCAACTTGATTTTACACACATGCCCCTTGTTAAATGTGCCAAGTACCTCCTGGCTTTGGTGAACACCTCCATGAGGTGGGTGAAGGCATTTCCCACAACTAAAAAAAAAAAGGCTCAGACAGTTTCTGACGTTCTTCTTCTGAGAGATCATCCCCTGATTTGGTGTCATAGCCTCCCTCCAGTCAGACAAAGGTTCTGAATTCACTTCCCAAGTTACTCATACCCTATTTAAATCCCTAGACATCCCTTGGCATTTTCATATTTCCTATAACGTCTAGTCTTTAGGAAAGGTATAAAGAACTAACCACTCTTTAAAAAACATTCTTGTCAAAATGTCATAGGAACTTCACCTTGATTGGGTAAAACTCCTATTTCTGTCTCTTTTCAGGCTATGAACTCACCCCAAGCAACCTCTTATCCTTTCTTTCACCCTTTTGAACACACGTATGGATGTCCAGTCTGAACTCCCGGTCTTTCACCTAAATGTTCTCCCCTTCTTGATCACCTACTTAATCAATTACTTTGTCACCTCCACTCTCTCCTATGGAACTTTGCTACCAAGTCCACACACTGTCTACCAAGGCAACACACTGTCCCCTGTCCACTGCCTGTCAACATTGGAGACAAAGTTCTTCTATGCCCTTCAGACTATCGGCCCTCACTTTTCTCTCCTAAATGGCAGGGCCTTTTCAAGTTAATTATCATGACTCCTACAGGTACTAAACTCGAGGGACTTTCTCATTGGGTCCACCTGTCTCATCTCAAATCTTTCACCTCTCCACCTCAAAAGAACTCTTCTTCCTACACATCAAACCCAACAGAACCCTTCTTTCTTAAGCTCCAGAAGACATTGAGACCACCTAACTTGTCCCCAATCCCAGAAAATTATACTCCACTCTGGCAGCTGTGCTAGACCCCACTGGATTAGACATGAGTTTCTCATCCTTGACTTGTTGTTCATTTCCATCCAGGGTAGCCCTTACATCTGGACATTCGAGGTACAAGAAGCCCCCACTGATAGCAATCTTTCCAAATAGGATCAAGAAACTGCTCCACTGATGGATGCTGGGAACCAAGCCAAATTGCTGTCATCCCTATATCTGGTATCCGATTTTTTTATTTGATATTTTCTTTATTTACATTTCAAATGCTATCCCGGAAGTTCCCCATACCTTCCCCCCGCCCCTGCTCCCCTAGCCACCCACTCCCACTTCTTGGCCCTGGCCTTCCCCTGTGCTGGGTCATATAAAGTTTGCAAGACCAAGGGGACTCTCTTCCCAGTGATGACCGATTAGGCAATCTTCTGCTACATATGCAGCTAGACATACAAGCTCAGGGGGTACTGGTTAGTTCATAATGTTGTTCCACCAACAGGGTTGCATCCCCCTTCAGCTCCTTGGGAACTTTCTCTAGCTCCACCATTGGGGGCCCTGTGCTCCATCCAATAGCTGACTGTGAGCATCCACTTCTATGTTTGCCAGGCACTGGCATAGCCTCACAAGAGGCCACTATATCAGGGTCCCTTCAGC
>NC_034593.1:4261840-4267072 GCF_900095145.1 Mus pahari | reverse complement strand
TTTATTCACTCACCTGCACAGACTAGCCACTGAGGGACCCTGAACACAATATGACTCTCTCACCTGCTCTGGCAGACAGAGCCCTCACAGGTGGCCACCTTTCCTCTATTGAGGAAGGTGCCCAAATTTCTGGAGCCCCAAACAGGGTCTGTTCCAGAAGTTAGGTTGCTTCTGTCTGTCCCAAAGCTGTGTAGCTCCTGCGGTCCACACTCTCAGCAGTGCAGACTGGAGCCTAGGCAAACCGGAGCAAAGATGGGTCTCCTACCAGCTCAGGTCTTGAGACCCCCTCCCAGGCAGACACCCCTCCTTTGTTGGGAAAAGTGCTGGATGACCGGAGCCAGAAACTTCTGGGATCCTTCCCAGAAGCTGTGTCACTTCTCTCTGGTATCCCATTTAAATAGTATGATTCCTTTGCTTATTTTCTCTTTGACCAGACAAAAGATGATTGTAAAAAATGGCCAAATATGGGGCTTCTCATATTGGTCTCTCTAGAAACATATGCTAGTATTGCAGATCAATCATTCGTTCTCTCAACAATTCAAGACCCTCTTCTTCTAGACACAAGATCCATGGAATCCCAGGTGAGAGACAGGAGTTGTTGGAAATCTCTACCATAAAAATCAAACTGAGTCCCCACTGAGTACTATTCATATTCAGAGAAAATATATCTCAATTGCCCAACCTCTAGATGTCAGAAAAATAGGAGAAGTAATCAAACACTCCTCCAAGGTTCTTGCCTCCTTGATATCCCCCCTCATAAATGGAACTAACTTGTCATTTTGCCCTTTGCTTCAGACTCTGAACTCGGCGGACTGACTCCTTATTGTCACCTGACCTGGTCACTTTAAAGAGTTCTGGCTATTCGTATCCCCTGGAACTACCTCACTACTGCCACTTAAGACTTCCCAGTGATACTGCCAAATAATGTCACCTCACCTATTATCAGCTGCCCTGACTCTGATATTGCCGTGACCCCATACCTTTTCTCTATCCTCCTTTTTGGTGTGGCAAACTATTTTAAGACCTCTGGGACACATTCTGTAGGAACACTAAGCTCCCTAGACTGCAATAGAACCACAACCCTTGATATCTCATCTCTGCCACAGTACCCTGCAGTCCAATTCTTCCTGACACTCAGGTATATCATCACTTACCTGCCAGCTTGTCAGGACTTTGCACTTTGGTATTCCTTCTCCCTGAACTAGGAATAATCCAGGGAAAGGAATTCCCACCAATTCCAGTTGTAAATATGATACCTTCCCAACATAAGAGGGCAGTTCAGGTTGTGCCCCTCCTGGTTGCTGCAGAAGTAGTTATGGGTGCTGGTACAGGATTGCCAGGACTGAGTACTATGTCCATAACTCTATACAGTAAGCTCTCTTCCCAACTTAACACCAGTTTTCAAGAAATGTCTGAAATTATGCTCACCATCTAAAAACAGATGGATTCTTTGGCAGCATTGGTACTTTAGAACTGATGGAGACAAGATGACCTGACAGCTAAAGAAGGTGGTCTTTGTTGCCTGTTTTTCCAAGAAGAATGCTGTTTCTCCATCAACTAATCTGGGAAAAGAAGAAATAAAATCCAACAGGTACAACCAGACATCCAGAATCATAGAAAATGTGAGGCCTCCAATTCCTGGATTTTTGAAAACCCTATACGGAAGTGGATACTCCCCTTTGTTATGCCTTTTCTCCTCATTTTCCTGCAATTACTATTTGCCCCTGCCTCATTAATCTTGTTTCCACATTCCCTCAACAACGAATTCAAAAAAATCTCTAACCAAACAATTAATCAGTTACTTTTACAGGATTACCAGCTGTCCACAGAGGAGTCTGATGTGAGTGATTATCAAGTGGACTCCGATGGTGAAAGCCAGCTACAATTGACAATGCCCTATATAGCAAGAAGCAGTTTAAGAGATCTGTTGCCCCTATTCCCATCTCCCCTCCCCCTTTATGTTAAAATGGAAGTATGTTTGCATCAGAAGCTATTTACAGTCTCTGAATCCAGTGATGACATCACCCCTTGGCAACAAAGACCCTCTTGTGACTGTTGCCATGGCAATCCCCACACATTCCTAACATGCACTTCACCTGCCCACCTCTCCTATGCACAGGGGTGAGCATGATTACATCACAGCTTGAATAAATGGGAGAGACTTTAACCTTTCACCCCTTCTTCTTTGCCTCCTTCTTCCTCTTCCTCACTTTCCTGCAAAAGACCTCTTCTCAATGATACTGGCCTGGTGAAATTTGTCTGGATATGAGCTGCCTTCTAATACAACAGCATCAACTTCTGGCATTAAACACATTTATACATATACATATTGAGATATACATACTGTACCCACACACTTGCAATTATATAATCACAGATACATACGTGCACTACATACATACACACACATGCATACATACATGAACACATGCATACACATGTGCAGACACATGCACATGCACATACACACATGCACACAGAGCCCCCATCCTAGACATACTTAATAGACATGTAGGTAAAATGAGCAAAACAAGACAATTTTTTGTTTCTACTTATTCTGTCATCATGCAAGTGTACACCTCAGTTGTACTCCTCCATTCTGTGTGTATCTAAGACTTTTCAGTCAGCATGAACAAGGCTTTAGATATTTAATTAAACATAGACCATGGAAGATGGCAAAGGCATAAAAGCAGAGACTAGAAATAAAAAGGATTAGGGAAAAATATCCAGGAATATTCCCTAGGTCTCCTAGACTTTAGGGGATATTAAACAAGAAATGTAGACTGGTGTGTTTAGTGACTGCTGTTTCTACAAATAACTCTCTGTTTTTATCAGATATTGGAAATGCCCCACCTCATCTCAGTGGCAAGCTATTTCTCCCCATACTAGTTTATATGTAGAACAAACAGTATTTGGATTACATTCATCCATTAGCTCTACCATGAAGAAATGGCTGTGGAAGACATTGGAAGGACTTTGTGATAATAATCAAGAACTAGCTAGTCAGTATTTATTCATACTGTTATGGAGTTTCTAGACATCAATAGCTTTTTACTACTTTTCCTTCCTGTAGGAGAAAGAGTTGCCTTGGCCAGAGTACATTTGTAGAAAAACCACAGAAAAGAAAATTGCATATGTGCACTTTCTTGGTGTCTTCATAATTGGTCTGGAAGCTGAATGGTTCTGGTGATTTTCCATTGACAATGCTTGCCTTTCCATGGAGAATGCTTAGCAAAATAAGAAAAAAATGACTAGTGTCTTCTCCATCAGAAGTAGCATACACAATGTGACTAATATATGTTACATTTAATTCTCTTTTACTATGAATTTTAATAGCTGAGATCATACTATAGTGTGTATAAAAATTTCTGATTGTATGCATTTGCCCACATGTGCAGTCACTTATCTATGTTTCTTTTTCTATCTTTATCAACAATATAATTTTAATAATTATGATTTTCACTTTTGTCAAACCATATAATTATATTGCAAGTATTTTAGGCATTATTATAATTGTCCTAAATTATCAATATTCTTTGCTTATGTTGCTTTTATTCTAATAAAAAAAATAACTCACTTCTAAGTCCAGGATTGCAATATTGCAATGAAAGCTTTGTCCTTGACCTTATATGGAAAGAATTTCTATGTCACTTGTTGACATAGATGAATATTAGATTGAAAAGATATAGAGCTTTCTTTGATAGAAACTGAAATGTAAAATGATGAAAGTATTAGTTCTGACATATCTTTCCATATTTTATATGTTGGTTCATGACAGTTCATCTCAGTGTTGGAAGTTTAACTGATACATTATGATTAGTGACTATAGGAAGGGTATCCCACACACTTACTCTTTTTCTCCTCAATGTCACCCTACACAACATTTCCTTTCCCAAAGGGTATCCCTATCTCAGAATGCTTCAGGATGGAACCCTCAACCCATATCCTTGGGAAACTCTGCTTTTTATCCATGGAAGGGACTGTCCTTCCTGTTCATGTCTAGTCTCCCTCAAAGACAAGATGCTTTAAAGAGTGGCCCTGTAGAGCTCTGCTCTGCTGGATTATGTGCTCTGAATAAAGCAGTGGGCAATTGAAAAACACTTCAAGACAACGGGCAGAAACTTCCTGCAAAGGACTCCATGGGTTCTGGCAACAGCCTCAAGAATTCACAGATGGAACCACATGAAGGTAAAAAAGCTTCTGCATGAGAAGGGGAAGAGAGAACCTGTGGAGATCATCTCCAGTAGATAGGCACAGCCCCTGGCTGAGGCATGGGGCCACCGACCCATCTCAAAGTTTTTTAACCCAAAAATGTTCCTGTCCAAAGGAAGAATAGGGACAAAAAAATTGGAACAGAGATTGAAGGAAGGGCCAACTGGGGGATGGCCCCACCTGAGGATACATCATGTTCGCAGACACCAAACCCAACATTGTTGCTATGGTCAAGAGGCATTTGCTGAAAGAAACCTAGTGTGGCAGTTTCTTGGGAGGTTTGGCCAGCAACTGACCAATGCAGATGCAGATGCTTGGAGCCAACTAAACTCAGGGAGCCTGGTGGAAGAGATGGCAGGAGGACTGGAGGAGCAGAGGGGAACTGCAAACTCATTGGCAGAAAAACATAGGCTGACCTGACTACCCAGTTATCTCAAAGTCTAGACCACCAACCAAGACATGTACCCTGGCCTTCCCTGATAGCAATGGGAGAGGAGGCCTTTGGTCCTGAGGAGGCTTGATGCCCCAGAGTGGGGGAATGCTGGAACGGTGGAGCAGGAGAGTGTGGGTGGGTGGGTGGGGAGCACTCTCATACAGGCAAAAGGGAATGGGGAGGGCAGACATGGAATGGGAGGTTGGTGGAGAGGTAAAAGGGAGGTGAGATATCATGGGATGAAGGGGTTGATGGAGGGAGTAACCAGGAAGTGGGATGATTAATGAAAAGTAAATAAAACAAAACAAAAAGCAACGAAAAGGAAAGCTTCTGCATAAGTGTGAAGAGAGAATAAAGAGAACAGGAAAATAATCTTAGCAAAGTAGAAATCAGATCTCTTAAAATCAGGAACATAAAAAGAACTGAAGAGATGAAACATCAAAAATAAAACCTAATCAAAAAGTGGTTAGTACTCTGAACATATGATTATAAAGAGAAGAAGAAGAAGAAAAGAAGAAGAAGAAGAAGAAGAAGAAGAAGAAGAAGAAGAAGAAGAAGAAGAAGAAGAAGAAGAAGAAGAAGAGGAA
>NC_034593.1:4259801-4261825 GCF_900095145.1 Mus pahari | reverse complement strand
AGAGGAAGAGGAAGAGGAAGAGGAAGAGGAAGAGGAAGAGGAAGAGGAAGAGGAAGAGGAAGAGGAAGAGGAAGAGGAAGAGGAGGAAGAAACTTAGAAACTTGCAGGCCATTAAGTATCTCAAAAGTTTTTAACATTTTTACCCATTAGGGAAATGCACATTTAAACTGCTTTGAGATTCCATTTAGTTATAATGGCCCCTCAACAAAACAAAGAATCAGAAATGATGTGGTGAATACAGTGAAAAAGAAAGCCTTGTTCACCTTTTTTTTTTTTTTTTAAAGATATTTTCCTTTTTAGATTTCAAATCTAGTTTGTCCCCTTTCCTGGTTCCCCTCCAAAAGCCCCTGTATCCCCCCCCCACTTGCTCACCAACTCACACACTCCCACTTCCTGGCCCTGGAATTCCCCTACACTGGGGCATAGAGCCTTCACAGGATGAAGGGTCTCTCCTCCCATTGATGACTGACTAGGCCATCCTCTGCTACATATGCAGCTGGAGCCATGAGTCCCACTGTGTGTTTTCTTTGGTAGGTGATTTAGTCCCTGAGAGTTCTGGGGGTTACTGGTTAGTTCATATTGTTGTTCCTCCTATGGGGATGCTAACCCCTTCAGTTCCTTTGGTACTTTTTCAAGCTCCATCCATTGGACTGAGCACAGGGTCCCCAATGAATGGCTGTGAGCATCCACTTCTGTATTTGTCAAACACTGGTAGAGGCTCTTAGAAGAAAGCTATATCAGTCTCCTATCAGCAAGCACTTGTTGGCATCAAAAATAGTTTCTGGGTTTGGTGATTGTGTATAAATGGATCCCCAGGTGGGGCAGTCTCTGGATGGTTATTCCTTTAGTCTCTGCTCCACATTTTGTCTCTGTGACTCCTTCCATGAGTATTTTGTTCCCTCTTCTAAGAAGGATCAAAATATCCACACTTTGGTCTTTCTTCTTGAGTTTCATGTGGTTTGTGAATTTTATCTTGGGTATTCCGATATTCTGGGCTATTATCCACTTATTAGTGAGTAATTATCATGTGTGTACTTTTGTGACTGGGTTACCTCACTCAAGATGATATCCTCCATCTCCATCAATTTGTCTAATAATTTCATGATTTCATTGTTTTTAATAGCTGCACATAGTACTCCATTGTATACCACATTTTTTTTTTTTGTATCCTTGCTTCTGTTGAGGGACATCTGGCTTCTTTCCAGCTTCTGGTTATTATATAAATAAGGATGTTATGAACATAGTGGAGCATGTGTCCTTATTACATATTAGAGCATCTTCTGGGTATATGCCCAGGAGTGGTATTGTTGGGTACTCAGGTAGTACTATGTCCAATTTTCTGAGGAACTGACAAACTGATTTCCAGAGTGGTTGTACCAGCTTGCAGTCCCACCAGTAATGGAGGAGTGTTCCTCTTTCTCTACATCCTCACTAGCATCTGCTGTCACCTGAGCTTTTGATCTTAGCCATTCTGCCTGATGTGAGGTTTATTCTCAGCATTGTTTTGATTTGCATTTCCCTGATGATTAAGGATGTTGTAAAAAAAATTTAGGTGCTTCTCAGCCATTCAGTATTCCTCAGTTGAGAATTTTTTTTTTTATTATTATCTCTGTACTCTACTTTTTAATAGGCTTATTTGGTTCTCTGGAATATAACTTCTTGAATTCTTTGTATGTATTGGATATTAGGCCTCTATCGGTTATAGGATTGGTAAAGATCTTTTCCCAAACTGTTGTGTGGTGTTTTGTCTCATTGACAGTGTCCTTTGACTTAAATAAGCATTGCAATTTTATGAGGTCCCACTTGTCGATTCTTGATCTTACAGCACAAGCCATTGGTGTTCTGTTCAGGAATTTTCCCCATATGTTTGAGGCTCTTTCCCACTTTCTCCTCTATAAGTTTCAGTGTATCTGGTTTATGCGGAGGTCCTTGATCCACTCAGACATGAGCTTTGTACAAGGAGATAAGAATGGATTTGTTTCCACCAGGGGATCCATCCCATCATCAGCCACCAAACCCAGACA